>NC_045732.1:20520710-20644005 GCF_009834535.1 Camelus ferus
GAAGGATCTTTTGAAAGAGAGTTTTATTCTAACTTTTTAAATTTTGTGACATACAATGAAAACTCGAGTTAAGCCAAGAATGTCTGAATTGTAACTTAACAATGAAAATAAACATCTGCTATTGAATTATAAATAAGGCTCATGACCACATACAAGAAATAACTTTATCATCACACATTGGCCAAGTTAAACCACATTCTTTACAAACTCGGAAAAGCACACTGTGCTCTATACAACTACATGCAGTTTATTTGTAAATCTGTGATATGTGTGCTAATATTTGGACAACTTTCTGTGCCTTAAAAATAAATCATAGCAATGTGCCAAAAACATAAAAGCCTTTGCATATCACTTTTGATTTGACCCAGCTAGATCAGACAAGCTAGAAGATGGAGTTCGAGAATTTCCACAAAGGTAACTCGGAGTAATTTCACAGAGATTTTCCTTCTGAGCCAGTGCATGGATATGGTACAAGCATGTGGCCCATCAATGATTTCTCTCAATCTGTCTTTCATTAAAATTTATGAAACACATCAGTGAGTCAAAACTCCAGAGGTAGTGAGACCTTGAACAGCCTCCGGTAACAAAGCATGTAGCAACAGAGAATGACAAAAGCCTCAGGAATTCTCCACCTCAGGGCCCCTACTCTATAGATCCTCATGGATTGGGCCTTTAAATTACCAGTTACTTTAAAAATAAAATGAAAAACCAAACAAAAAACAAAATCTCTGCTTACTTCTAAAGGAAAGGCCTTGCAACAGAATTAAGCGTATGTTAAAACAACCCTTTATTAACAAAAGAAGACTAAGAAATGAAAAGCCATTTAGTTAAATGACTTCTGCTTTCCAGCCAAGAAGGAATAACAGAGGCCAGATTTAGCCTTACATTTGAAACGGCCAAAAACAAACATATACATGTTTATATAAAACAACAGTTTTGAAGACACTAGGAAACCAAACAACAGAAGACAGTGATCCCTGAGAGACAGGAAACAAACAAGGTAAGCTGTGTGACTCACTGTCCCTATTTACAGCCCTGCGAATTACTAGAAACAGAACTTAATCCAGATTCATGTCTGATTAATTTCCTTTTTACTATTATTTAATTTTTTAAAAACAAATGCCCTATTTTTATAAAAGATGATGTAAGTGTATGGTTCTGAATATACTTTTGGATAAAATTACATCACTTACAAATATTAACAGCAGTTTTTCTTCTTTTCAGTATCTTGATCTATTTTTTGGTTTTGCTCTTATTTACCTGGCTAGAACATCTACTGTAAAATTGAATAATAATGGTGACCTGGGCATTTTTGTCTTCTCTTGATCTTAAAGGTAAGGCTTTCACTATTTCAGCACTGAGTATGGTATTTGCTGCAGGTTTCTTGTAGATACTCTTCAATGGATTACAAAAATTCCTACCTATTTTTACTTTTTTCATAATTTGCTGCTGAATTTTAACCAAAGCCGTATCTCCATCAGTTGAGATGATGGTATGATTTTTCCACTTACAATTTGTTAATATGATGAATTACATTATGAATTTCTTAATAATAAAACACTCTTGCAGACAGGATAACCCCAACTTGGTCAGGTTTTCACATCTGCTAGATTTAGTTGGCTAATATTTTGTTTAGGATATTTGCAACTATATTCATGAGTTAAATTGACAGGTGAGTTTCCTTTCTTATATGGCCCTCTGGTATGCTTGATTCAGCTAGAGGGTGTTCCCCCATCTCTATTCTGGAAGAGGGTGTGATGTAAGATCAAAAATTGTTGCTGTTGTTGTTGTTGAATCTCAGGTAACATATGACAGCAGAACCACCTGGGCCTGCAGTTTCCTTTGAAATAAGATTTTTAATGATTTCGCTTCTCTGTTATAGGGTTATTCAGACTTTCTTTAGTCAGTTTTGATAAATGATCTTTGTCTAGACATTTATTCGTTTTGTCTAAGTTTTCACATTTATTGCCATAAAGGTGTTCAAATCCCCCTCATCATCTTAATCTCTGCATATGTAATTTTCTTTTTCCATTCCTAATACTGCTTGTTATCAGTCTAGTTTTTGTTCATCAGTCTCACCTGACATCCATCACGTTTTATTATTCTTTTCAAAAAGCCAACTTTAAACTTTTTTGAGCCTCCATATTATATGCTTGCTTTCTGTTTCATTAATGTCTGCTCATCTCCTTCCATGTACTGTCTTTGGGCTTATCCTATTGTTCTTTTTCTACCTTAAATTGGTTGCTTGGCTCACTAACTTTCAGCTTTTCTTCTTTTCTAGTATAAGCATTTAAGGTTATAAACTTTCTAGCAAGTATCTCTTTAATATAGTCTCATGGGTTTTGATATGTGATACCATTCAGTTTCAAAATTTTCCTGATTTCCATTACAATTTCTTTTATGATGTTACCTTCTGCCTGAAGTTCATCTTTTAGAATTGCCTTAATTGAGAGTCTATTAGTAGTAAGCTTAGTCAATTTAACTTAAAAAGTCTTTATTTTGCCTCATTCTTGAAAGATGATTTTTACTGAGTATAGAATTCTAGATTGACAGCTATTTTCTCCCAGCACATTGAAAATAACATTTCACTATCTTCTGACTTCCATTATTGCAGCTGAGAAGTCAAATGTCAATAGAATCAACGTTTTTTGGTAGGTAGTCTGTCTTCTCTCTGGTTGTTTTTAAGATCTACTCTTTGTTTTTAATATTCTGCAGTACCAAACTTTACCTTGCAACTGCATGTGTATTTTTTCATCCTCTTTTTCTTTCATAAGCTGCTAAGCGTAAACTGGAATTTCTAAACCACGTGGCATCCCATTAACTTTGGGAAATTTTAAGTAATTCTTCAAATTTTGTCTTCCCACCACATCCTCTCATCTCTCCTCCTGAAGCTTTCTAATTGTGCAGTTACTAGTTTCCTCATTAATTAATGAGATAATAAAATCTTTGACAGGATATATTTTTAATTTGTATGAAAGTCATGATTTTATCTTTTTTTTCCCAAAAGAGTACTTTTAAAGGTAAAGACTGTACAGTGACTAAAGGAGGTAAGTACTTAGAGACCAAAAAATGTCAATATTTTTCTTGGTTTTTAAATAAAAGTCAGAAGTATGGTCTGTCCCTCAAAACACCTTACATTTACTCTTCTCAACAACGCTAAGAGAAGAGTACCATAGTTATTTCTGCTTTATAGATGATAAGAGGAAGCAAAATGAGGGGAAGTAACTTATCTGTATTCAAATAGGATTCAAATACTCAGGTACCATTAATGAGGGAACTAGTAAGTGGTTCTAGGTAATTTTCTAAGATCTATCGTCCAATTAACCAGTTTCCTCTTCAATTGTACTTAATGTCCTGTTAAGCCAATCTCTGAGTTAATTTCAGTGACTAAATTTTTCATTTCTAGGAGTTCTATTTGGTCTTTTTTCAAAGTGGCTTTTTCATTTTTATAATTTATTGGCTTCTTACTCATTTTCTTCATCGCCTTTCTTTCAATATATTAAATATATTTAAGTAACAGTCTGTGTCTAACAATTCCAAAATCTGAGAGTTTGTATTTTCTACTGTTTTGTTACTTCTGCAGGCTCTCTCTGATTGTGTTCCATTTCCTACAGTGTTGGCAACCTTTGACTCCGAACATAAATTCCTTGGAACGTTACCTATAGGGATACTTTGGGGCCTGAGTGGAAAGTGGGTCCCTCCTCTACTACTTCTGTCAGAAACCTAAAGGCACCATCAACCTGGGACCACTTTAAACTAAATTCTTGGCTTGATATTATGTAGGAATTTCTGCTGTCCTCATATTTTGTTAAATGTACTATGACTTCTGAGGAAACATAGTTTTTTTTTAATATAGGTGATTCACAATGTTGTGTTTGTTTCTGGTGTACACCAAAGTGATTCAGTTATACATATTAAAGATAGTAGTTTGAAAATTTAATTTCACTCTTACCTCATCAACAGAAAAGTGAAGAGAACTGTTTAAATTTTCTTGTTTAAATTTGGAACTGGGAAAATAGAAGAGTGACTAAGAGCTGAATGAGTAGTAAAGAAAGCACAGAGTAACTAAACTGTACCACAGAAGCCCCCTAGTTCTCAAGAACTGGTGACACTAAACTCAAGAAGTGGGGGTAAAACAAGGAAAGCGATAAAAAATAAAGAAAATTAACTGATAGTGGATCCTATTTTGTACCCTTCAGGAGAAGGGCGTACCTCGACAAGACCTACAAAGATCTGGTTCCAGCTATACCTCATGCTGTTTTTGGCTTCAAAATCCCTGCTACTGTGGTCCCTTCTGCCTGTCAGTGGTCATGTCCTGCCTCTATTCACCTGGATAACTCAGAATATAGTAAGTGACCAACAAATATTTGTTTGAGCTTATGTAAGAAAGAACTATAGAATTATGCTGCATACCCATATTAAAAAAAATGATTGAAGTACTTTAGGAGCAGCTAGATCCTGAGATTTTTCTCACACATTCTGCACAGTTTCAGCATGTCTCCCATTCCAGAAAAAGGCTAGAAATATTTTTTCTTCTCCAGGGAGGACACAAGGTCCAGATGAAGGTATAGGGGCCATACTGAAAACAGGGGGATACAGCAAATGTATATACTCTGGATGCTGAGACACTTCCAGCCCTCTCCCTCTCTGCTCCCAGACTACTGTCTCCACAGATTGGAATACTGTGTTCTAGAGAACTGGACCAGCCTAGATGGAAGACCTAGATATTAACATCAAGAGATCCCCAACAAGATGTTCCAGCCAGATCATTCTACCATGAAGCCCACATATGGCACATCCCATCCATTCATTCATGTCTTCCAATCAGCTTTTTAGCCCCTATTCTTACATATAAGCAGACAATGAAGTACTGCCAGATATCTGCAGAAAATTTTCTAACCTAAGACACAGCAATGAAAATAGAAAAAAATGGCCTCAAAGAAAACAGATTAGATCTACACTAGGAGAAAAAAAATTAATTTATATATTATTAATATCACTAGAATGATCAATTGGCTAATTCCAAAAATATTTAAATATTTACTGTGTGCCAGGCACTACTGTTTGAAGTGCTGGGAAAACATCAGTGGAAAAAAAAATCCAGGAAAAAAAGCCCTACCCTCACAAAGCTTATACTGAGAAGACAGATAATGGGGTAGGAGTGAGGGATGAAATGAATAATAGAGTCATCAGGGAAAGCCTCAAAAGAGATAAGAAATGTTGTTTGCAAAGATGAAATAATGAGGCACTATTGAAAAAAGAACATTCAAAAAACTAAAAAGAGCATTTAGAAATGAAAAACATGACAGCAGAAAGGGAAGGTTTAATAGAAAGGTTCAAATATAACCCAAGAAAATCTTTTAAAAAGTAGGATAATATCCAAATAAAAGTTCCACAAAAAGAAATAGAGAAAATAGCAATAAAGCAATTAACTAGTTCAAGAAAATTTCCCAGAAATGAAGAATGTGAATTTCTAAATTGAAAAAACCCACTGAGTACCCAGGATAGTGGAAGAAAACAGACTCATGGTAAGGCACATCAACATGAAATTTCAAAAAATTGGAGTTAGAAGATTTTACAAGTTTCCAGCAGTGGGTGGGAAAGGAAGGCAAGTCACATACAAAAGAGTCCAAATAGTTTTATATTTCTTAAAATATCACTGGAAACTAGAATTCATTGGAGTGATACCATCAAAATTCTGAAGAAATCTTATTTACAACTGATGACCATATGCCTGAACTAGCAGCCTGAATGATGGCTCAATTAAAGATACTTTTAGACATGAGTGTCTCAAATTGAGCACCATATACCCTTTCCAAGAAAGCTACTCAAGGATGTGGTCTACCAAAACAAGAAATTAAACCAAGAAAGAGTAAGACATAAAATACAGGATATAGGAGATTCAACATGGGAAAAAGAGGAATGGAATCCCTAGATGACAGTATAGGGAGATGTCACGATGAAAACTATGTATCAGGCATAGAAGACAATCATTTTTGATTTCTTCAAAAAGAAGAAACTAATACCTGATGTTTCAGAATTTTTTAAGAGTAACTTTAGAAAACTGAGGGAGTCTATAGTTGATTTAGGGGCAAGTACACTAAAAAGAAACAAGTTGATAATTTACTCCAAAGCAAACAAAAATCTGTGCAGCAGGAAAAGTGGAAAATTTACTATATGACTCACATAGCTAAAATAATAATATAAACAGTCTATTAATCTAACCAAAATGATAATATAACTATATTGGGAGAGTGGAAGAGGGGAGAGGTGATAGGGGAGGGAGGCAGTAGATGATGACTAAAACTGAAAAGTCAACAAGAGGTTATAAAATATGTCATGCACAACTGAAAAATTGTGCTACAGTAGAATTTGACACAACATTGTAAAATGACTGTAACTCAATAAAAAATGAAAATAAATATGAAGAAAATATCAAACACTGGTATATATAACCAATATAATCAACATAAAAATCATACATAAACAATATAAATAATCAACATAAAAAATTATGTCAAGAGTGTATTCTCCCAAATCTTGAGGTATGTCAATGGCCTTAGAGGAACTTCCTAGGCTTCAGTTTGTCCCTCAGTTCAGCATGGAGCTCTGGGCCTACCCTCTCCACAATATCAGGATATAAAGCTGTGATTCTTTACTTTTCCAACTTCTTCCCTCTGTTTCCACAAGTCAAGTCCACTGAGCTTCAACCAAGAGAAGGGAAAACTACAAGTTCGTATTCATTTCACTTCACTTCAGATTTGGAGAATCAGCAAGAAATGCCACAATTTGCCTCCTCACACACATGGCTTCTGGAAGGAGGCAGGCAGAGCCAAGAGTGCACCCCAAGCCTCAGGTTCTCCCTTAGCTGATGCTCTTTTCCCCCCAAAAAATGGCATTAGCTCACGCATCTTTCCATGTTCGGTTGCTGCTCAGAAATCTCTTCCATGTGTTTATGATTCCGTGTTCACTTCCTTTAATGGTAGGAGATATTAATCTAGCTTCATTCTACCGATTTTATGTCTAATTCAACTTTTTGTCTCCCATAGCACCTAAGCATACTACCTTGTGTTTAATAAGTATGCACACAGTGGGTGAATAACTGGAACTGAATTTAGCGAAAAATCTTTCTTAAAATATTCTCAGCCCATTAAATTAGATTCAAATATTTTATCCAGCACGTTCTAAACAATTCTTTTTAAAGTACACCCTCATGCAAAGTGAAACTGAAAAAATACTTTGGCTGGATAATCTTGTGTACACATGCAAAAGATGAAAACGTACCTGTTAATAGTATCACCTGCTTTCCCAGAAAGGAAGAGAAGGAAAGAAGAAAGGGGAGGAGAACACATTTTCTGCATACATAAAAAACTATCATTCTCATGAAGTAACTGCGAGTTTATTCCTAAAGTCTCACAGTTAATAAGGTAGGATACCAGGTATCAGTAAGGCTTTGTCAAATAAGTCTCCATCAACATATGAATGGATAAAGAAGATGTAAGATATAGATATAGAGATACAGATATAGATATGTACAATGGAATATTACTCAGCCATAAAAGGAATGAAATTTTGTCATTTGCAGCAACATGGATGGACATGGAGGTATTACGTTTAGTGAAGTCAGAGAAAGGCAAGCACAATATGTTTTCACTTCTAAGTGGCATCTAAAAAATACAACAAACGAATTAATATAACAAAACAGAAACAATCATAAATACAGAGAACAAATTAGTGGTTACCATTTGGGGGACAGGTAGGGAAAACATAGGGGAAAGGGATGAAGAGGTATAGACTACTAAGTATAAAATAAGTAAGACATAGAATGCAATAACAGTATAGGGAATACAACCAATATTTTAGAATAACTTTAAATGGAGTATAATCTACAAAAATATCAAATCACTATTATACACCTGAAACTAATGTAACATTGTAAATCAACTATACTTCAATTTTTTTAAATTTTGTAAGTGTAATCAGAGAAAAAAAATAATAAATACCCTAGTCTTGAAACACAGATTAAAAATTCATGAAAGAAACTGCCATTTAATCTTAAATTCAGAAAACACAGTATAATTTCCCATGTTTATTAAATATATTGAAAGAAATGCATCTTCTGACACTGATCTGCTCAATCTCAGCTTCTTAGTATCTGCATCCAGAACTCTAACCTCTAAAATTTTTCATCCTCTTACTCATTATACTTAGAAATTTCCCAGCAAAATATTATTCATATATATTACTCTCCATTTACTAATTTCCTTCAGATTTTTACAAAGCCCCAAATCAATGACTAAATGAAAACACGTTCCAATTCACTGAGTGGAAATAAAGCAGCAGATGTGGCAATTGAAAGCTTCAAGGAACAGAAAGCCAATTCTTCAGGGGAATAAAACTTGGAATAATGTCAGCTGTGGAAAAGGGCTCCCATCCCCTAACACTAAGAATATTTTATGAAGAAAATAAAAGCATTCAAATGTCAAAGGGGAAAAAAAAACACTTAAAGAATGGAAAATGTTGAAAGAAGCCTGCCAGGAGGACCTACACTTTTAAGTATCAATCAAGTAGAGAGTTGGCCATATGCAAAGCTTCAAGGATTTCATCAGTAAAGACCATTCTTCTTCTTGGCAAGTTCATAAAAATGGCTATTTCTTTGCAAAAGAAATTGTTCTTTCTTTCTCTCCTTCCTAATCACAAAAGCATGTGTGAGCCTATGCCTATCCCCTGATCACCAAATTACACACAGTGATGGGTTCATACATCATATACACCTACACAGATGATAAAATGTTTGCCAAGAGTATCTTTCCAACAATACCTGCCTTCATGCTTGACTTACCCCAAAAAACAAAAGCTCATTAAATACTCTGTGAAGCAGAACAACTTTCACCAGTTAAAAGAGATGAACTTACACATGCCTTGGAATTGTTCAAGAAGGAAAATATTAATGACTGCATTTGGAAAAGTAATGAGATAAAATCCAATAGTTTTACTTTACATATGAGAAAATTAAAGCCTGGGGAAGTAAAATTACATCATTGAGGTCACAAGGCTACCATGAGGCAGCGAGCAGTATCACATTTTGAAGCAATAGGACAAGTAGTGGTAAAGAAAAGAAAAGGGCACTGAGATGGGAAATTCGCAGCTGGACAGGGGTTACTTTATATCCAGAGACTAAGCATGTCAGAAGGCTGCAAAGCAAGAATACTGAAACTTCAAGGGCCTAAAGGATGCTTCTGCATATGCTATACACCACAAACTGAGATAAGTAAGATGTTAAACACTACTTAAAACTGTGCCACTGGAACAAATATTTAGCCTCCTAAGTCATGTGACTGTCTCTTCACAAGCCTATGTATAACTCCTCCACACTATAAAACATTCAGTGTAGAACTGGCATAAGGACATACAGATCAATGAAACAGAATACAGAGTCCAGAAATAAACCCTTATATTTATAGTCAAGTGATTTTTGACAAAGGTGCCAAGGCAATTCAATAGGAAGAGTATTTTTTCAACAAATAGTGTGGGACAAGTGGATATTAATATAGAAAGAGATGAACTTAGATCCTTACCTCACACCATATACAAAAATTAAATCAAAATGAATTAGCAATATGAAAGCAAGAGCTAAAATTATAACACTTTTAGAAGAAAACAGGAGAAAAATCTTCAAGACTTTGGGTTGGACAAGTATTTCTTAGCTGTGACACCAAAAGCACAGTCCAAACAGGCAAGAATTCATAAACTGTACTTCATCAAAATTCAAAACTTTTGTGCTTCAAAAGACATCATTAAGAAAATGAAAAGACAAGTCACAAACTGGGGGAAAATGTTTGCAAATCACATATTTGATAAAGGTCTTGTATCCAGAATATACAATGAGCTCCAGCATGTGCAACTCAACAATAAGAAGATAAACACACAATTTTAAAATGAGCAAATGAGTAGATATTTCACCAAAGAAGATACAGGAATCACTAACAAGCACACAAAAAGACACTCAATACCGCTAATCATCAGGGAAATGCAAATAAAAACCACAATGACATACCACCTCATACCTACTAGGATAGCTATAACAAAAAAGACAGTAAGTGTTGGTGAAGATGTGAAAAAAACAGTAAACACTAATGGTGAGAATATAAAATGGTACATTCACTTTAGAAACCAGTTTGGCAGTTTCTTTAAAAGTTATACATAAATTTACCATACACTCAGCAATTTCACTCTTAGGTATTGTGCCAAGAGAAATGAAAACAGATGTTCACACAAAGACTTTCATGTATTCAAGTCTTGGCATGATTATTCATAACAGGTAAAAAGAAAAAACAACTCAGGTGTCCATCAAACTGAAGGATAAACAAAATGTGGTATAATGGAATACTATTGAGTAATAAAAAGAAATGGAATACTGATACATGCTACAACATGAATGAACCTCAAAATATTATACAAAGTAAAGGAAGCCAGACACAAAGATCCCCATTGTATGATTCTGTTTATATAGAATGTCCATAAAAAGCAAATCTATAGAAACAGAAAGTAGATTAGTAGTTGCCTAGGGCGGGGCATGGGGATTAACTCTAAGGCATATGCAGAAGCATCCTTTAGGCCCTTGAAGTTTCAGTATTCTTGCTTTGCAGCCTTCTGACATGCTTAGTCTCTGGATATAAAGTAACCCCTGTTTTATATATATATAAATATATATATTACTGGGGTGCTGAAAATGTTCTAAAACTGGATTATGGTGACAGTAGCAACATTTGATAAATTTACTAGAAATCACTGAGTTGTTCACTTAAAATGGATGAACTTTATGGTCTGCAAATTATACCTCAATAGTTTCTTTTTAAAGGGTAGGGAAAAGTATAATTAATTATATGGTAGAATACAGATGAAACAAGATGGGCCACAGTTGATAATTATTGCAGCTAGGGGTTCAGTATACCCTTCCTTTTCTTTTGTATATACATATTTAAGGTTTTAATAATAACTTAACTTTTGGATCATTAAAAAAAAAGGAAATAGATATACTCCTAAGATCTCCAAGTATTTATGTAAGCAAAACTTTCTTTCCTGTCTCCTTGAAGTATCTCAGAGAAATCTGTCTAACATTGTAAATTATGTAGAAGGAAACACAGGAAAATTAATATTAGTTTCTTGCTTACAGAGGACACCATATTTATTCTTTTAATAGATTGTTTAACTTTAGACATTAATTAGTGTTATTACCTATAGAAAAATACTGAGGTGTGCCCCCCAAATTAAATTAGTATAGACTGCTTTCTCTGATACCAAATCTGCTGTAACAAAGATCTGAACAAAGATTTTCCATCTTCAAAGGATTCTGATGGAGAACAAAGCAATTATATCCTCTGGATCTCAGTCTCTTTGCCCTTAATATGTGAGTTGGCCAACATGACAAGTTCTTTTTTAGCACTGACATTCCATGATTCTAGAATTTATTTTCTGGTATTTACCAATAATTCCTTCTTCCTGCACCATGGGATATGTGGCAATGGTTAGTTAGGTCTCAAATGGAAACAGTTAAACAATGAAACCAAAAATTTAACTTTGGTGAAAGTCAAGTTTCACTTCTCATATTACATTTATATAATGCATTTCTCCTAATCATTTTACTATTAAACTCCTTAAATCACTAGCTCTGTGTGTGTGTGTGTGTGTGTGTGTGTGTGTGTGTGTGTGTTTTGGAGGGAAAGATGGCAGGCAGACAAGCAACCTGGAAAAAGATTCTCTTATCTTGAAACTGTCTCTTTTCCATCATGAATTTTTAAAATATGACATATAGTCAAACCAACCTTTAGTCTTTTCTTTTGTATATATTTTTACTGAAGTATAGTCTTAAACATTTCAAAATGAGTTTGTGGTAACAACTACTTGACATCAAAGTTTCTTAATCACTCCACAGCTTTTTGCAATCTGTATTAACCCTACCACTCCAATAGACTACTGTAAGATTTCCTAGGAGCATAGTTTATGAACTCCTTTTCACTAGTCTCCATTCTTTTTGGTCAGTCAGCCAACTTTAGACTCTCAGTCTCCACTTATTCCTAAAATACACTCCTCCCTGGGCATGCCAGGCCATGGTACTGTGTCCCTTATTGAATTCATGTATTCTAATGGCTTCAGGTCCAGTTGTCAAGACAAAGGAATTTAGTGTTTACCTAGAAGGTCCTGAAGGTTTTTGAGTAGGGAGGTGACAACATAGTTGTGCTCAAGAAAATGAATCCTGTTGTTCTATGAAGGAAAGAACGAAGCAAGCAAACCAGAATGGAAATACTTTAGTAGCCTCCCAGGCAACTGGTAATAAGAAATGAACTAAGGCAAATATCAAAGAAGGATCATCAGAATTTGACTCTCAAAATCATATCCATTCTTCAAAGGTCAGCTAAGCACATCCACAGATCGTCTCATTAGAAACCACCCAGACTCAGCACCCTTCTCACATGTAACTGTAATACTGATTTGGCAGAACATGAGGCCATATTCATATTCCTTTTGAAATTCCCCACAGTACCAAGTACACAGTTAAGTGCTAAGTAAATACTGGTTAAATGATTAAGACACTTACCCTAGTCACCATTACTGAAGTCTACTTCAGTTTTCTTATAATTCTATAAACTAAAATGCATATAAAGAATTTAATGATATACTGAGAATTAAACTATTTTATGGTACTCTTAAGCTCACGAGCTTTATATGGTCATAAGCAGAATGTCCAACAACAGGAAAATGGCTAAATAAACCGTGGTCCAAATTAATAAAGGTAAAAGAAATAAAATAGAGTTACCACCATTTTGCGACTACCAATGAAGTCATAGATGTAAGCAGTGGTTTACTAGAAACAACTTGTATCAACTTGTGAGAGCCAACTGTGCAGATCTGTTCCAACCCCACATCCAGTGACACATCAGTAAGAGTGAAACTGGCCATGGCAGGAATGTCTGTACCACAAAAATTGACAATGGCCAGCTGTTAAACATTTACAAACACACCACTAGATGTAGGCAATGATGAGGAATACCCATTAAATCCTTATTTGAAAGGCTGTTGGGGATCTTTGTCATAATGGATGAATCAGGTGAATACTATGTGAACCCAATGATCAATAAAACATGACAAAAACAAAGACATCAGACATTAGATACATCCTAATGTGACGCAGTAGGAAGTACACATCATCACCAGGAAGTATTCTTGCCAAAAATAGAATCTGATTCTAATCAAGTCTAGATCTACCTACTGTTTATAGGAAATACAGCAGATGGAAGAACAGAGAACAAGCCAAATACAGAACAAGGAAATATCTACAGGATGGATGATTTTCTTATGAATGAGTGAATAGCAAGAGAGGAGTTGAAGATGGACCCTATCAATTAAAAGAAACTTACAGATGTCAAAACAAGTACACTGTGCATGCAGCCCTTGTTTGGATCCTGATTGAAACAAGACACTATAAAAAGATATTCTTGAGGCAATTCAGGGACCCTAAACACTGACTAGATATTACGTAACAGTAAAGGATCACTGCTAATTTTGTTACACATGATAAAGGCTTATTCATTTGTTTTAAAAAGGACTTAACTTTTAGAGATACCTATAAAGTATTTATGTATGAAATTACAGATGAGATTATGCACCAAAGCTCTTAGCAAGTATAATCAAGCATTCAGAGAGCCAAGGGCAGGTGTAAAACTGGATAGTGGATCTAAAAGATGTAATGCGTCCAACAGCAAAATCAGCTGTACCCTCACCTCGGCAAGCCTTTGTAATCCTTCTTCAGGTTTTTCTTCTCTACAGATACAAATTATACACTATGCTACTAGAGAAACTTTCACATAACTTACTAGAAAAGAAGAAACCCCTATAAATAGATAAAGGAATAGGAATAGGCAAAAGGAAGCCAAAGACAGACAATACACTGCAACCACAGCTTCCAAAGGCTGAGATTGGCCTCAATCTGGATGAACACGTGAATACTGGCACAGAAAAACTTGAACTATGCAGACTGTATTTTTACCTCCAAAAATGTTGATCTAGCCCAACAACCCACACACATAAACTTCTCTATGTTTAAATGAACTTCTAGACTTCAAATCTCCTGACAAAGTGACACTATACTGTAGCCAACACCTCTTGTCGATCAACTACTGAGAAGCCCAAAGGGAAACCTCAACACTCTGTCACTATGAGTTCTGAGTGTGTCACTTCTAACGATAGACCCCCTCCACAAACAAGATCAGGCCTAAAAGCAAGAATTCAAGTCTAGAAAATTAGAAGGGATTTCCTGGCCCTTCAAACCAACTGCACTAGCAGCCAACTGCCCAGATGAGTCCAGATCTTCAGCTGGTTGGCGAAACAAGGCGAAGCCTGTGACCAACAGGAATAACAGCATTCTGCCTTCTATCCTGTCTTTAAGAACTCAATCTGCGGCAGAGGCAGCTGAATAGAGACACGCCTAGAAAATATCTGGCCAGGCAGACAACTTGGGAGAGGCAAGTAGGGTAGAGAGAAGAGAAGAAGAGAAATACTTGCCCCTTCTTGAGGCAGCAGAGTGTGGGCTCCAGCACTCAAATGCATGAGTTTAAGCCCTAGCTCACCACCAACTAGCTCCATGACCTTGGTCAAATGAACTTCTGTACCTCAGTTTCCGCACCTCTAAAATAAAGATAAAACAGCATCTACCTCATCAGGATTGTTGTGAGGATAAGAGATAATGCATATAAAGTGCTTTCAATGTGACCTTTGTACAAAGTAAGCCTCGAATTCTTATCAGCCATGATCACTATTACACCAGTGTGAATTAATGGAGTAGAGAGCCCGGAAACAACTCTTGAAAATATGGCAACTGCTTAGAACACAGTGGACAATGCATATTGATGGGTAAAGAATACACTATTCAATAAATGGGGCTAGATCACTGGGTTTCACATATGAGAGAAAAAGTAAAACTGAATACAAGCATTCAGTAATGATTCTTTCAATGTTTCCTAAACATCAAAAAGTATTTCCTCCTTGATTTGTGGGCAGCTGTAGGATTAGTTAAGCAACGAGAAGTCCAATAATGAGTATGTTCCCTATCTCATTATCTAAGTTAAGGATATGTCCAGACAACTAACAGACAAGTTCAAAAAAGTTATAGGATATAAGATCAATAGGCAAAATCCAATTATATTTCTATCCACTAGCAACGAAGAATTCAAAAATGAAAATAAGAAAACAATTCCCTTTATGCTGGTGGGAATGCAGTTTGGTGCAGCCACTGTGGAAAACAGTATGGAGATTCCTCAAAAGACTAGGAATAGACTTACCATATGACCCAGGAATCCCGCTCCTGGGCATATATCCAGAAGGAACCCTACTTCAAAATGACACCTGCACCCCAATGTTCATAGCAGCACTATTTACAATAGCCAAGACATGGAAACAGCCTAAATGTCCATCAACAGATGACTGGATAAAGAAGTAGTATATTTATACAATGGAATACTGTTCAGCCATAAAAACCGACAACATAACGCCATTTGCAGCAACATGGATGTTCTTGGAGAATGTCATTCTAAGTGAAGTAAGCCAGAAAGAGAAAGAAAAATACCATAAGAGATCACTCATATGCAGAATCTAAAAAAAAAAAAAAAAAAAACAGAAACAAGACTCATAGACATAGAATACAAACTAGTGGTTGCCGGGGGACGGTGGGTGCGAAGGGACTGGGATTTCAAAATGTAGAGTAGATAAACAAGATTGTACTGTGTAGCACAGGGAAATATATACAGGATCTTGTGGTGGCTCACAGCAAAAGAGAATGTGACAATGAATGCACGTATGTTCATGCATAACTGAACAATTGTGGTCTACACTGGAATTTGACACAACATTGTAAAATGACTATAACTCAATAAAAAAAGTTTTAAAAAAAGAAAACAATTCCCTTTAGGATAAAATCAAAATAAAATATAGTCATTCCTCAGTATGCATGGGGGATTGGGTCTAGGACTCCCCATGGATACAAAAATCTGAGAATGCTGAAGTCCTTTATATAAAACGATGTAGTATTTGCATATAACCTACACACATCCTCCCATATACTTTAACTCAGCTTTAGATTACTTGTAATACCTCATACAAGGTAAATGATACATGAATAGCTGCTGGCACACAGCAAAGTCAAGTTTTGCTTTCTGGAACTTTGTGGAATTTTTTTCCTCCTAATATTTTCAATTCACAATTGGTTGAATCAGTGGATGCAGAACCTGAGGATACAGGGGGCTATCTATACTTAAGAATTTGAAGAAGTACAAAATTTGTGTGTTAAAAATGACAAAACATTGTTGAATGAAACTAAATACTTAGATAAATGGAAATACATCCTTCCATTAAGACTGGAAGAGTTAATATTGTTAAAATGAAAAATATCATGTTATATACCATAAATATATACAACTTTTATTTGTCAATTAGCCTCAATAAAGTTGGGGGAAAATATTGTTAAGACAGCAACACTATTTTTTAAAAAAAAGAGCAATACTAACCAAACCGATTCACAGATTTAATGCAATCCCTAGCAAAATCCCAACTGGCTTTTTTTTTTTTAACAGAAATTGATGAGCTGATCCTAAATTTCATATGAAAATACAAGGGACCCAGAAAAACCAAAACAATATTGAAAAAGAAGAATAAAGTAGGTAGACATACACTTTCCAATTTCAAAATTTATGACAGTTCTGCAATAATCAAGACAGTATGGTACTGGCCTAAGGACAGACATAGAGATCAATGGGAAAGAAATGAGAGTCCAGAAATAAACCTTTGTGTTTATGGTCAACTGGAAAATTGAATGGGGAATTAATCATTTTCTTAACAAATGGTACTGGGACAACTGGACTGCCACATTCAAAAAAATTAATTCTGAACCCCTATCTCACACCATATACAAAAATCAACTCAAAATGGATCACAGACCTAAATGTAAGAGCTAAAAAGATAAAACTCTTAAAAGAGGAGTAAATTTTTATGTCCTAGGCAATGCCTTCTTATATATGACACCAAAAATCATTAAGTGACAAAAGAAAAACAGAAAAACTAGCCTTCATTAAAATTAAGAACTTTCGCACTTCAAGGGACACGACTGAAAAGGTTGAAAGGACAACTCACAAAATGAGAGAAAATATTTACAAATCATATATCTGAAGAGAGAGGTATATCCAGAATATAGAAAGAACCCTTACAACTCAACAAAAAAGACAAATAACCCAATTTAAAAATGGGCAAAGATTTTGAATAGACATTTCTCCAAAGATGACATAAATGTGGCCAATAAGCACATGAAAAGATGTTCAACATCATTAGTCATTAGAAAATGCAAATGAAAACCAAGATAAGATACCACTTCATACCTACTAGGATGGCTAAAATAAAAAGGACAGACAATAACAAGCGTTACAAAGATATGAAGAAAATGCAATCCTCATATATAACTAGTGAGATGGTAAACTGGTGCAGCTGCTTTGGACAATAGTTCAGTAATTCATCAAAATGCTCAACAAAGAGTTAACACATAGCTCAGAAATTCCATTCCCACATACATGCCCAAGAAAAAGAAAAACATATGTTTACACAATAATTTGTACATGAATGTTCATAGCTTTATTATTTATAATAGTCAAAAGGTGGAAATAACCAAAATGTCCATCAACTGATAAATGGCTAAATAAATGGCCATATCTGTACAACATAGTATTATTCATCCATAAAAGGAATGACATGCTGATTCATGCTACAACATGGATAAATCTTGCAAACATTATGCTAAGTGAAAGAAGTCTGTCACAAAAGAACATACATTGTATGATTCCATTAATATGAAATGTCCAGAACAGGCAAATTCATAGAAACAGAAAGTAGGTTACTGGTTGCCCAAAGCTGAGGAGAGAGAAAAATGGGATGGAGAATGACTGCTAACAGGTGTGGGGTTTCTTTTGGGGATGATGAAAATGTTGTCAAATTGGATAATGCTGGTGGTTGTACAATACTATGAATATACTTCTGAATCGTATACTTTAAAAGGATGAATTTCATACAATTTGGATTATATCTCAATAAAGCTTTCATTTAAAAAAAAAAACTGCCCAGAATGCCAAACTGAACTCTTGGCTGGCTATGTACTGCAAACCCAAAGTTTGGATATGGGGCAAGAATCCCATAATTCTACACGATTTTACAATCCTGTAAGATTTTAAAAGGGAACAAGTACCTCTCACAGCAATGATACAATAAGGAAATCTGTAAGGTCAAAGGCATCTGTGTGGCCAAATTCATCCTTTAGAAAACTTGAAAGGTAAATTTTGTCTTGAGAACACCTCTTATTCCCAAAGGGCTTAACTTTTCTCATATTGCAGAAAGAAAGATTCATCTGTAGAAAACACAGGACAGGCTGTTCTCACCTCAGCACTGAATAAACATACCCTCCACCGTCGCTGCCTCCCAAGTTAAGACAGAGCCCTCATCACTACCCCTGGGCCATCCTATATCTCACAATGGAGACTACAAGAAGTCTTCTAAAACTATTCCTCAGTGTTGGAGGAGCACTGAAGAGGAATTCAAAAAACGTATCAGAGTATCATAGTCTGAAAGAATGCTCTGGAGTGCTTCTGTCATCTCAGCTGCATTCTAGGAGGTAGGTGGCAGCAGACTTGTCATAAAAATATCCTGAATACAGAATGGTAGGCAAGTCTGAAACAGAAAAACTTAGCGGGGAAGGCCAGCTCTGGTACTCTCAGTTACCATCTGATCACTGCAGCTATAGGGTGAAAAGTAAATTTTTTGTGCTGGGTAGTATCTGTACATGAGACAAGATTAAAAAGATACAAACGGATATTCAATGAAAAGTAAGTTTCTCTCTTACTCGTGGTCCCTAGTCATCCTACTCTCTTCCCCAGAGGCAATCACTGTCACCACTTTCTTAAGTGTCCTTCCAGAAACTGTCTACACAATTCAGAACATACATACCCTGCACCATGCCTTTTTGACTTATCTGAGATAAGCTCTCCATTTAGTACACATACCTTAATCTTTTTAACAGCTTCAGAAGATTCCATGATATGGATGTACCATAATTTCTTCACCATGGAGTATACTTCTATTATCAGTATGTCTGAAGCAGAGACAGAACACTAGCTACCCATGGGCAGATACCACCCATGGATGTATTTTGTTTGGCCATCACAATGGTTTTAATATGTGGATCTCAAAGTATTTGGCCATATGGGATGTGGTGGAAAGAGCTGTCCACCAACATCCACTCTCCTCTCTTACAGTAAGCGGGGTGTCACTGGGAAATGGCTGGCCTGCCAGAGACTTCAATTCCAGCTACCTGGCAGCAAGCTCTATCCATGGACTAGGTTTCCCCAGTTAGATCTGCGTGGAAATGATGAGGGCTCCTGGTCTGAAGCTTCAAAGGGATGACTATGTCTCCTCCAGACGACCTCTGCCCCTTCAGCCAGGTGATGCTCCACTACTGGAACAGGGCTGTTGGAGCAGAGGCAGACTGCGGTGGCTGGCCAACACTTACGGAGACCTCAGGCTGCAAACCTTAGGCGTGGCTTTGGGGGAGGCAGGACAGTGTCAACAGTGGGAGGAGGAGAGTTCCCACCCCCACACAGTGAAACAGAAGAAACCCTTTTATGAGGGGAGAAAAAAAACCTCATCAAAACAACTGTTTCAGTGAGGAAAAAGAGGTGAGGATGTAAAAAGTATCACCTTTACTGTGTGATTTTTCTTACAGGAATTTCAGTAACAAAATATGTTTTGTGGCTCTACGTATAGAGCTATAGAATCTAAACATCACAAGTCCCAGGTTTCACTGCCTCTAGACTTTGTATGCTTGCGTCATCACAACCTTAGACTTCAAACACAGCAGCTGTGTGCAACTGCGAGACAACACGACTTGGCTCAGCAATGACAAAGGCGCTCTCCCTTTTACACACAGCCATCCTATTAGGACAACTTCGCCCTGTGAAAACACACGCTTTAGGTGTAATGCCAGCAACCACTTAGCTAGAGCCCTGAGACAGTCCAGACCCCTCTAAGTCACATGTTCACACCCTCTCTGCAGATAGCAAAGTTAAAGCCAGTTGTCCCACACTGCAAGAGCTGGCCTCAGTCATTTTTTGTAGATTTACATCTTAAATCAGCCCTTTCTTATTCCTCCCCATATCATGTTACCTATCACCATAAATTTGAAGGTATTAATACCACCCACTTCTGAGCTATTCCTTCCTTCCAAAGAGTCCTCTGAATCCTATCAGAATCCCACACCGAGTCTGCGGGCTCTCCTCCCCTCAGTCTCTACAGGTTCTTAGGGTATCTGCTTCTCCCTTTGCGTAAATACCATCACTCCTGTGTAACAACCATGTCACCTTTTTCTTCATTTCCCTCTTTCATCTTGCTTCTTGGCATCTTCTGTCCATCCTATTTCTTCTCTATGCTATCACTCCACTTCAGGTTACTCTGACTCAGTAACTTAGCCTCATTCACTCTGTTTTTCACAATCCTGTGGTCTTCATTTTTAAAAACACTGGCTTCATTTTATCTTTCCCTTTTAACTCAAGTTCTCATCTCGTTTCATCACATATCATCTTCCCCTCTTTTTTTTTAACCTTTCCTTATTCTTCTATTGTTATAAACAGAGTGGCCTCAGTAGAGTCTGTCTGAAGTGATAAAGCTGGCCAAAAGATAGGGTACTAGGGCCTGGAAGAACATGGACCTTGTGAAGGAATAGGTTAGGTTAGCTTCCCCAGGCCACCCTCACATTCCTAAGTGCTCGAGATAAGACAGGTCCAGAATCTCAGAGGAAAAGTGAGGCAGAGACAAGCAGCCCCAGTGGTTAGGCAAAGAGATGCATCAACAGATGCTGGGTGTGCCTCCTCGAGGGCAATTTACAAAAGAAGAAATAGTAATATCCAATAATGATATGAAAGGACAGTTAGGCTCAGTAAGAATCATGGAAATGCAAACATCTGTCTATCAGACAGATACTGATTAAAAAGATGAACGTTAGCCAGTGCTGGTGAGGGCGTGAGGAAACACTCTCAGATGATGCTAGCGGTAGGGTGAGTTGACAGGTACCAGTTTCCTACATTACAGTTTGGCAACATCTGTCCACACTTCAAAGACGTATGACCTTTGACTCAGCACCTCTGACCTCTAGGATTCGGTCCAAGAAAATAAGTAGGTGAGGAAACAAAGATACGGATACAAAGTCATTAATAGCCTCTGCCTTGTTTATAACATGAGGACAAAGTGAGCCTGGAGGGGAGCCTGGGAAAGAGAGGTCCATGCCTGGGGGTGGGAGCAGGGGAGAAGAGAGGGGAAAGCGGAGAGGAGGCCAGGAGAAAAGAGCAAGGAGAGCGCGCAGGATGGGAGAGGAGTGGATGAGGAAGGGAGAAGGAGAGGAGGACAGGGAGGCAAGGGACAGGGGTACAGGGAGGCAGGGGAGAGAAAAGCCTCCCATAGGGCATGATCCATCACAGCACATCCAGATCGCTGTGGAGACACGACACAGCCGCTGGAAGACACGACACTGCAAGATGGTTAATTAAGAAGCTCGGGAGACGGCACAGCAAGCACAGAGTGACCCAGCTTACCTAGAGTAACACATAAAGACAAGTGCTGCAGAGGGGTCACCACACGGTCACCATGGTGCTCTCTGGGTGCACTATTCTGATTGGTTTAGACCTGACCTCATGCTTTCCTACTTTGTCAGAATTTCAATAAGTAATCTCTAGCAATATGCAATACACTGAAATTCTACATAATTTAGACAGACCTTTGTACTTTCCTGTGAGAATTAACCCGGCTGGAAACAAATTAAGTAGATGCAATGGTATGACCTGGTTTTCATGCTGCAGAAATGCTCTGTTCTCCACGTGATCAATTTAAACTCTCATTAAAATTTCATTTGTGTACACCTCTCCTGAAGAGACAATGGAATTCAGCTATGAATGCAGATGTCACCCACCCAGCTCTTCTTTGGCATTTATCAAACCAAATTACTTATCCTCTTGAAGTCATATCAAAGTTGGTGACGTAAAAAGAAGCCGTCTTAATTCAGGTTTTCCTGAAAGCAGCCCCTAAGGCAAGGACTTGGGACCAGGCATTTGATTTAGGTGTGGGGACAATACGACCGGGCAGGAGGGAAGCAAGCCAAGAAAGGATGTGTTCATGGAAGGGGGATGACAGGGCCAGCGGCTTGGTCCCTCAGCAAGCCCTCTCAGAATTGTGGGGAACAAATCACAGAATTGTTCCACTGGTGATGAAGGGCGTCAGGGGGCCTTGCTCAGACTCCTTTCCCTCATCGGTCTTCTGTGGGAATGAGTGCCCAGGGGCCAAACATGGTGCTATTTGGATTTCATTATTATCTCATCAACACCCTATAATTGTGGAGTCCTGACCCTGTTTTCCAGATTAGGAATCTGGGATGCAGAAAAGATTAAGCAACTTGCTGAAAATCAAATAGTTAATAGGTAGCTGAGCTGGACTCGAAATCCAGTCTTGTCTCTTCCACTCTATGACACAACGTCATAAAAGCCACAGCATGTCCATTTTCCAGCACAGCTGGCACTCACTCCTCGCAGGGAGAGACATAGCCTGAGAGACGCGTGCACATTTCCAGCCTCTCTCCTAGCAAGGAAACCACATGGAGAGAGTTGCCCAAGATTGTTTTAATCTTCTTCCATCTACAGAAACATCTTCTAGGTCATAATCCACTAGCCATGTGAAATTTTTATCGCATCATCATCCATGGCTACTCCCACTCCAAATACCAGTTACTATGAAATTATGCCAGAACTTGGATCAAAGTATGGAGGGAAATTCAAGAAAAATTTTTATCTGATGAACTCATGGCAGAGAATCAAATTTCAGAGGGAGTTCCAGATTCTAGTATATTAAAAAACAATCTATAACTTTACTGTGAGGAGAGTACTTTATTAGAACAAATAAAACAGACTGAGCTCTGCTGGGACACAGGGGTCATGCTAATGTGTGAGCCAAGGAGAGTCTTTTCTTGCTTTAGTAGAAAAGATAATAATCTGCAAATCACTAGCATCTGAGGTTGGCTTGATTTAAAATGCACCTAGATATAGAAAAAGTTCCAGGAAATCACTGTATTTATAGCTTGCCTGCATTAGTCAGTGGAAAGGCTCTTGCTGCTCCCAAAATAACACTTGGGACGGCTCTGCATCCTCGCACTCTCACTAACATGAAGGCATGGCCCTCACCTGCTGTTCCGCAGGCTCCCCAGGAGGACGTCTCCTCTTCGAGGGGAGCAGACAGGCCCCTCCAGCCTTTCCACCTCCAGCCCAGCTGTGCAGCAGCTGGCTCAACAAAGTCCCAATCCCAGAAGCCCCAGCCTACCTGAAGGAGCCCTTGCCCTAGACACCCACACCAAATACCGAAGCATCAGTCAGATTTCAAAAGCAGAGCCCCTTAGCATTAAGTCCTACAGGACCCTCACTGGAAAGGTAAAATGCAGAAAACTGTGGCCAGGCATTGATCACCAAGATCCTTCACAGAAACGGCATAAGCATCTGAGGAAGTGACAGATGGCAATCTTGTATACAAATTATCATGAGGCAGAGAACAAAACCGCGGCCACACGCTCACTGGGCTGTCTGGGGTTGAAACATTTTCATCCTCTTGGTACAGAACTTCCTAAGTCTTGGTCCACAGCAAGTGTGGGCGAGGCTCCAGACACATGTGATACCTATCTGCCTAGAAATGCCTTCCCTCCCAAGAACACCACAGCACTGTGGAGACCTTCCCAGGACAGGAAATGGCCGGGTCTGCTCGTTCTCTGGACTCACAGAGGCCTCCGTGGCAGACACCCATCCACTGACTCCCACAGGAAAGGGAAGGGCTGGGGTGCAGAGGGCACTTCACCTGGCACACTGGGCTGGAAGACTTTATTCAGATCCAAGGAGGAGGCTCTGGAATGGGTTTTCTGTGGCCGCGGTGGCGGGGTGGGAGGGTCCTCGCCCCTTTTCATGGCCTCTTCTATGGAGGTGCTAGAATAAGATCTGCAGCAAAATAAGGGAAGGTCAGAAGGGAGACAGCAAAGCTTCACTCAGCGAAGTTGGGCTGAAACGGAAAATACCCACAGAAGTCAAAGTGGCTGCAAAGGCCTGGCAAGCGCCCGGAGCAGCCACGCGCTGTACTGGAGCTCAGATGCCACACCACCTGCAGCAAGCACCCAACCCCAACCCAGATCAGAACCTTCTTTAACCTCTTTGCTCTTATTACACCTTAACCAGAGGAAAAGCTTTCTGTAAATTCAAATCTGTTTCCATTGAAACTGTTAACAAGAATAACATGCTAACCCTTCCACTTAGGTCCTTCCATGCTTTAACAGAAGGGCTTCGCGGTATTAGCTGACTGCAGAACTTTTCTCCTGTTTACATGCAAATGTGATAACAGACACATATGGAACTGGGACAGACAGGCTGAAAGTAAGAATCAGATGTTCAACAGAATATGCCACAAATGAAATTCAGAGAAGGAAAATACACATCGAGCGGGTTGAAGGGTCTTGGTTGTCTTACCAAGAGAAACATGGGTTTGGGGAAATTTTCAAAGCTAAAGCCACCTCTTAACCTTCTCCCTCAATCTGTAACAAGGCAGGAGCAATTTCTGAGATTATAACTCCAATTAATGGCATTTAGTGAAAAGGGAACTAGGTCACTTGCTAGAGGTCACATAGCTAGAAAGTTGCTTGAATTTGATCCAAACTCCAGCCTCTCACTGTTTCTAAATTTCATTTTCAAAATGTTCTGATACTATGAGCCAGAGAAGAAAACTTCAGGCAGGAGTAACTAGACTATTTACTAGAGACCTACTTATTCTCTAAATTAATTCAACCCACTACATTAGTCCATTGCTTAGGAACAGGTTTGTGGATGAGTTCCCAATTTGATTTTCTAAGAAGTGGACGTGCATGTCTTACATCTGTTCTATTTAGCCTCTCGGCTAACTTCACGTCAAAGAAGAAAATGACCTTTGAATCAGAGATGTATCCTAGAGACAGATTAACCTCAGAAAACCGTTCTTGGTATTTAGCTATTACAGTAGCGCTCATGAAATTAGAATCTATCAACTACTGTTAAGCAACTTCAATTCTTAGTAAAGCTGGTTTTGACGCGGCAAGTTTTTATCTTTCTAAATAAGTTCCTCAAGGTTTCTTTGTGGTAGTCGAGAGTTTTGTTTGTCATGCAAGGTTGCAATCTTTAATAAAGCCACCATAATGGCATGTGACATGCTCTGGGGTGGTCCCTGTAGCATAACTGGCAAGACAGGCAAGGCAAAGGCATGCAGGCGCTAGCAGGAAGAGGGCTCTGGTACTTTCAAGCAGAATAAAAGGGAACTGACAGAAAAGGACAACGGAGGTTTCAAATGCGAACTCTTGATTTAAAAAGGAAATGAGAGACCCTAGCTAGAAATAAAAAGAACTTTCTATGCTAGATATAGCTTTAGTGACATTTTTCACTCAAAAAGGAAAAATAATAACGTGTGTATAAATCATGTGCATGTGATCCTGTGGTGTGTGTATATATACACACATACAGTTGAGTACACTATCTCATACCACATCTTATTCCATTTTATTTCCATATATAACCTGTGTATTTACATTTTCATATGGAAAGTTAAATGAGTATCAAATAAGTAATACTATAAAACTATGACTGCAACCAATTAAAATATAAATGCAGGGAATCAACAAAATGATGAATATAATAGTGTCAGAAGGGTGATTTTCCCTCTTTCTCTTCCATTTCCACAATGCTTTATTATTCTAAAAAGGAAGATAAAAATAATTCAATTTTATTGGTCTTGGTAAAGGCCCAGTAAGGAAGAGTGAAAATAAAAACATCCAAATTAGACCAAGAGAATAACATATAAAATTTAGCCAGAGATATTAATAATAGAATAAGTGACTGAGATTTTGTCATTTCACTTGCTTTGGGAAGGAAAGTCAGTAGAAGGAAAAACTGTGAGGTTCAATTTACAGTTAACATAGTACACATGAGCAGATTTCTGCTGTTCAGAAAAGGATTTTCCTACTACGAGGGCAGATAAATGTTACTATTCCTACTTTCTAAAGCCAGTACAGACTAATTTGTAAAAGACCCATTCATCCTTTAAAAACAGGATGAGTAAACATGGTGGCCATAGAGAGAAATAATGACTATACCTTTTTTTGGTAACAAAATGAATTGGTACGAATTGGTACTGTATCTATTATTTTCTTTAAATATGAACATATATAGCTGAACCTTCTATAAACAAGGAAACAAAACTCCAATCTGGAGAATCCAGACATAGAAGATAAACTAAGGGGGTAACTCTGTGATTTACAAGGAGACGAGATTTCCTTAAATGGCAGTATTTCAAGCATATAAAATATGGTCAGGTGTAAATTCACTTTCTCAGGAATGCATCTAGTAGCCAAAAAAGGAAAAAATTCACTAAGAGCTAAGGCAAAACTTAGAAAGCACACGCAGCGTCCTGTCTTCCACCGCAGTCTACTGGTGAAGAGTGGTCCCAATTCCATTCCCTTCTTTCAGGTTCTAGTAGGTCCATTAGTGTTTCTGTATTTCTCCTCGCTCCTCCTGCCTGCCGTCTGATGTCAACCACAGCACTGCCTTACTAGCTGTCGCTCTTCAACTAGTCTCTACTGATTTAAAAACTGTGAAGCTGAGAAGAGGCTCTAAGAGGATGCAACAGACATAAGCACTGCTTACCTGAAGCTCTGGGCCTCACTGAAATCGCCAAAGCATTTTCCTTCCCTACTCTAGATTTCACCACCCAGACTTCTTACTTTTTGGCGGTCACCTTGTCACGGTAGGAAATGTCAATGTTAGGTATCTTTTGTCCATATTTCCTTCTTTTCAAAGCTGCTTCCCCCTATTCATTATCAGCCCACAACAGGTAGCTCCTATCATACAGCCACTTCTTCACGTCACGTGACCAGAGAGCAGCAGCCCCATCTTCCCGCACAAAGAAACACAGAAACTAGTCTCCCCACACTGCGCTGTGCTGCAGGCTCCAGCCAGGCCCCTAGGGATGCAAGCACTCACTCAGAGCTTCAAGTCTAAGGGAAAAGGGGATTGTGGGTTGGGCTTTGGGTTGGAAGGTTTATTTCTGGTCAGGGACAGGGCACAAAGGGCATTAAAGCAGAAATTAAACAAATAGTACCTGGATCTTGGTCTTGCTTTGAGACTGTTGGAATCCTTAGGAGTGGCTGAAACAAAGATTAGTTGTTGTTTGTTTGGGTTTCATGGCTGCAGTTAAACAGGTGTATAAGCAGCACGTGAGCTAGTACAGAACACATCAGTGGCTAAATCTGAGGTACAGGCATCTTTGTGGAGAACTTGACTGCTTCCACGTTTTCATGATTCTGTAATTTTATTTCTAAAGCTAAAGGCACAATCAATAGGAAAGAAAAAACAATACAGTTTTCCTTTTGTCAGAGCACTAGCTAAGAGGCCAATCTCAAATCTAAGTTGATTAATAAAGAAATTCCAGCCTAAAAAGACAACCCTCTCAAGAGGTTATTTATATAATGGGCTCAGACATGAAGGTTTCTTGGTCTATCGTAAGAGCCCAGTAATAGGTTTTGAACCAGTCTCCCCTAAAGGCTACCAAGAAATCTATTGGGCTACATATTTTAAGATTTTCTTAAAATACATTACCAGAAAAGCACGACCACAAGAAATCAAAGCTCCCACAATTAAGTTGACACGAGCTACGCAGCTTTTCCCATAAGAAAATATTCTTATGTCCCACATTTCTGTGACCAAATCGTACAGAGAATATTATGGAGTTAAATCATTAAAACATTTTGTCAACCGTACAACTTTTCCTACTCCAATTTAAATCATAAACTAGCTTGTTCACTACCGACATGCATGGAGCCTGCTTTCCCATCATCGTTGTTGGGAGTAATGGGAAATATTTACAAAAACATTAATCCTCTTTTTATGTTTTCAATCCTCTATGAAAACAACTTTAGAAACCACTGGCTATGCTAAGGTTTTGCAAACACTGCAACTTTTTCATCATAAAATGTCACAAAAATTCATTAAAAAAAAAACCCTGCTACTAACTAGGAACAAGAAGAAAATAGTTTGTATATTGTTTGCACAATTTTTTCCAGAAAGAAAATGTCTCGCTGCATTACCCCATCCTCTTTTACATTACTCCAAAGACAAAACCCCTCCTCGGTATGAAGCATGCTGGATTGATGATGAGCATTAAACTCCTGGGGGTAGAAAGCAGGGCAGAATGGGGGGCTGAAATGCTAACAAGGCACAAAGCAAGCCAGCAACACATACTCCCTTAGCTATGGTCAGTGGCACAAGAAAGGCACTTCTCCCAACCGAAGCATTCTGGCTTCTTGTGATGAGAACACAGGCAGCTTCCAACCTCAAACCGCTGAAAGGCCATCAGAGTCCTGGGAAGCACGGGAAGCCCGAGGAGTGCAGCATGAGCCCGGCCTCGCCCATCCTGTGCATTGGCACCTGCCCCTCCTGCAGAGCCCAGGCGGTGAGGAGAGCGGCCCTGGAGAGCCTCTCCCCCAGCCCAGCAGGCTGCCCCGGGGCTGGGCGGACGGTAGGACCGAACTCACCACAGGGCTGAGGGCTGCCCTCTGAGCAGGCCGCCCGCAGCCAGGTCCAGCTTCTCTCTCAGGCCCCACTGCCTTCCAGAAATACGAGGGCAGGAGAAGTCTTGGCCATGTTAAAAGACTATTCCCCGAACCAGACCGTGGTGACCGTTAATTCCTCTGTTCACTGCCATTATCTTTGTCTTCTTGCTGGGGTGGGAGTGGGTGTGGAAAGAGGGGTGAACCCTGCTAGTGAGAGATAGACAGACAGATGGGGTGAGGGGTGTGGCTGAGCAATGGAGACCAGGCCAGGAGTCCTGAGGCCTAGGGGCTCCTCCTGGCCATGACCCTAACTAGCTGTTACCTCTCTGAAACTCAGTTTCCTCACCTACAGAATGAAGAGAAAAATGCGGCTCCTTTCTCACACAGAGAGAAAAGGTGGTGAAGGTCCTTTAAAAAACCATGTTTTTTACAATTGCAAAATATTACTGCTGAACAGTACTCCTAACTTTTCGAGTTTATAAATCTGGTCTCTAGGACAGCAAAGGAGGTGCAGGTTGGAGCGGGGCAGTGGAAGGAGAGAACTGCTCTACCCCGCCAGACCGCAGGTGGCCGCTGGCAGTGGGGCAACTGGAGAATCAGCACAGCCATCCGAAGACGATGGTGGGAGGGTGAACAGGCCTGACGCCATCTGTGAGACCTTGAGCCATACAGAAAACAATTGCCACCGTGCTGTGTGCCCTGTTGAATTAGGCTGGAATGTGACGTTAGCTAAGAAATCCATTTGATTCCACTAATATATACTGTTTCAGCAATGAAAGGGGTACGGGCATATGAGAAAAATACGTAACAAGGAGTACCTCCAATCCCTGATGACACAGTCCCACCCCACCTGCAACCCACCGCATCCTCTGCATCACCACCACTATCATCATCACCACCACTACCCAGTGCAGAAGGAAGAGCACCACTGGGAGATGCTCCTCCTTCGCCAGCAAAACAAGATCCCAGGCAGGGCTCAGTAAGTCTCCACAGGTTTCAGATGCGAAAAAGCTGGAGAAAACTGTTCTAGTTTAGTCTTCCATTAGCCTCCAAGCCCCTGAGAGTCAGACTCAGCACTTGGGGCATGCAAGTATCTGCAAAAATGGCAAGGACATGTTGTGTTGGAATCCAGGCAGAAGCCAACAGGCGGATCATAGCTTCTCGTTGAGCAGGGGAAGGGGAAGAAGAGTGACAACTTCCTAGAACACTCCAGGCATGCCATCTTTCCGGAAAACAGAAACAGGAGAAGAGGGCGAGCCTCAAGTTTAACTCTCCAGAAGGCAGCAACTCAACTGAGGTGAACTGTCCACATGGCCTGGACAGCCATCAGAATTAGAAACCACTACCTCAAAATTCTAGAGTCTCCTGCTAGGAATGCAAACACTCCCCAGTAAAGGGGATATTAAATACATTTTCCAATGAGGGATTCCCTCAAATCCACTCTAGAAAAAAGAACAGAGGGAAGAATGAAACACAAACCACCCAGCATGCTGCCAGGCAGAATGGAAACTAAGTCAGATAGACTTCACATACTGCAGCACACCCTGATAGGTTCTGGCTGGTGACGCCGCGCCCTATTCAATGAAGGAATGTTCAAAATGACTTCTAAAGCTCATTCTCGAGAACATGTAATGCTCATGGAAAAAATAGGAAGCATTATTAGCCTCAAAGGCTGTTGGAGAAGCACAATTTAACTCTCCAAATTTAAGTAACTAGTAAAATAACACAAACTTTACAAACACTAGGACGCATCCACTTTAGCTCCAGAATTAGAGTTGGAAAGAACTGATCTCAGATGTTTGTCCCACACAAATAAAGCATTTCTCCTATGATGAAGGAACCCGAATCAGTTCCAAAAGCCAAAACTAGGCCTGAGAACTCCTACCACTCTTGGAGTCGTAGTTGATCTATATTCTTAATTTTCTATTTCTTAACATCGCTTTCTAGAGGTAGTGGTTCCCAAAATAGGCTGCACATCAGAATCACCTGGAGGGAGGGGTGCCTAAAAATACAGGTTCTTAGGCCTCATCACTGAAATCAATCATATATTCTCATTCATATTCATTCTCACTCCCTCTGCCTCTCCCTCCCCCTCCTTCTCTCTCCCTTCTTCACTCCCTCTCCCCTAACTCATTCCTCTACCTCTACCACTCTCTTTTAAACCTTTAATGAACCTGGTGTTTGGGAAATATTGTACTATATAGCATATGCCCCAATGTTATATTGACACCTTTATTTCAACTTTAAACAAAGGAAACCTGGATGATAGCTAGTTAACCAAAACAAACATGATTTACTTATTAAATATAAAGAGAAAGAACAATAAAAGAAAATGCAGCAACTCCTTTCATGTTCTCACAACCAGAGCACCAAACAGTAATGCCATCCCTAGCCAGCTTGTTTTGAACCAGGTCCATTTTGGTTCAATGATGACTCCGTCAACGAAGCTGAGGACACAGGTCCAGCCATCTCCACAGTTCACAGACGTTCTGATTCTCCAAAAACCTGGGCAAACACAACTTTTATTTTTCTCCTTGGAATCCATTCCATGTATAAGCACACTGACTTGCCTCCCTGGTGGTGAAGTATAACAAAAATATTTGAGATCTTTACTTTGGAAATGGAACACTGCACCTGGGAGCTCCTGGTGATCTACCCCATCAGCTCCTTACCCAGAAACCACAATGGCTTGTTGAAATCTTCCCAACTCCAAACCTTCTTAGTTTTACACTTAGTAACAATGAGACCCTAAATTTAAACTGAGAGATACTTTTGGTGAAATGTAAATTCAGAACTTGAGAAGAAATCACCCTCTTCTCATACGTAAAAAGAAGGAAGGGATAAAAAAGAAACCAAAAGGTTGCCTTACAGTAAAACACAAGACAAATATTTGGAGAGAAACATATTCACAGGTGAATCAGTCTTCTCACTGAGACTATGGGTGTTTTTATATTGGAAATAATTACATAAAAATATATTAAATCAGTTTTCTCCTACCTGAATCCTCAGAAATGTCCTTCGGTAAGGCTTCATCTGTAGCACTTGTCAAAGCTAACAGTGTTTTGTTTTTAAAGAACAAGAGAGAGAAAGAAAAAAGAAAAAAAAAACTATAAAATTTTACTTCTGAGGCACATTACATTAAAACAAAGAATTCCTAGTCAACACTTACAAAAACAGTGTTACAAACCTCTAAGTTGCTATAGCACCTACTAAAACAATAAAAACCTCCTAAAGTATGATAACAGGTTCTCCTACAGAGAACAAAGCGATGTTTTCAATGTTCCAGAGAGAGTGCCTCTAGTGGCTAGGAGGAATATTACCAGGAAGTATCAAATACACCCTTTCATTCCTTGCATCCATACCAAAGACAACAGGATCTCTCTGGGAGTGAGTCAGGCTTTAGTATTTTTAGAGCTTGCCAGGTTATTTAAATGGGTAGTCAAGGGTAAGTAAGACCCACTATTAAAGAGACTGATCAGAGTACTTGCTGCTACAGACAATGTCCAGTTCTGCCTGTCTCTCCTATGCAAATATTTAAATAGAGAGCATTTAATTATTGTTTCCTAATGGGAAATGTATTTTTCATGTTTAACTCCCAAAGTTGCATCTATGGCAGGCCTCGACAATAAAAACTGAAATAGCCTCACCGACTTTCAGTCCCTTCAGAAAAGCCTTTCATTAATGGGTAGTGAATCAATATCAGATAACAGAAGGAACACTGGCTTGAGATTTAGAATATCTTGATTCTTACCTCTGCTCTTTTCCTTACTATGCAAATGTTTCATTCTCCTGAACTTGAGTTTACTCATCTCTAAATTTTAGGTGATAAAACATACCAGCCTCCATTAATACGGTGTATGAGGAGGGACCTGATAGATTATAAAGCATTGTATATGGGCGTGGAGGGGGGGGGAGCCTCCTCCTGCTCTTCTAGAAATTCCCAGGCCACCTCATCTCTGTGCCCTGTGGTGGCCATAACATGGATACTGTGCTGCACTGCTCTCACCCGCCCAGTAAGATAGGCAAATTGTTGCTGGGCTCCACATCATAGCCCCAGACCAACAAAGTCACAGAAAATAAAGCCTAGGGACAGAAAGTCTCTCCAGAAGATAACTTCCGCAAGGATTAGACCTGTGTAAAAACGTGCATTTATACTGAGGTTCTGGGATCACATCAGCCAACACAAGATGTTATGCTCTCAAATCTTGCAGTTTCCAGTCACTTCATAATTAGCACAACCAGATTCCAATGTCAGGTGTCAGAGTAGCCTGAGGGTCAGCAGTGAGCAAGGGGCCAATGAGGTGAAGAGCTTTGGACACTCAAGCTCTTGTTACCACCTTATGAACTATAGTTCTGTGACAACAATTTGAACTACTTAATCCATCCAAATACGTTCATCTACTGAAAAATGTCCTCATATGCTCTAGAAGCCAGCCATTCTAAAAGAAGTAGATTAAGAAATATAGATAAAATATCCCTAAAGGGAGAAAACTCATTTTCATACCTTGTTTGTCATCACCGGTCACATCTTGGGTAGGGGCAGGAAAGTCAGCCATATCTTTAACAGACAGCTTCTTGGAAAAGAAAAGCAAGTTAATTATATGGGTTGGAATGGAAATTAAGTGATGTGCAGTGTATGATGAAAATGTTTTTAAAAGCTATATATCTTGCCAATATTTCTGTCTTCAATAAACCCTGACATTTAATACTATTTTATTTTTTTAGGTTTCTAGTGAGGAGTAAGTTAATTTGTATTGAAAACTTACATACACAGAGGAAAATAATGTATGAGATTGAGGCATATGTATAAACCACACATTGTATCTGAATCTGTGTGGGATACATCCAGAGTATCATGTAGCATTTGCCCATTCAGTGGAGAACAAACTTGTGTTCTAGTACTTTTTCACAGGCAGAGAGAGGTTCTGACAAGTGACCCCATAATGTGGGTATTTACCAGGATGTGATATGCACAGGGTGTTCACCCTGATTCAAATAGCCTCCTGGCCATAAAATAAGAGAATTTTACTGGTGAGCAGAACAAAATTTTCTGCTAACTCACTTATAGGAGAAGTCTTCACTTATACTAGTAAGATGAATACCCAAATTGGTCAGGTATTGATTAGTTTAAAATTCTGTTTAAAATCTACTAACTATAATTGCTTATAAACTCTCAACTAACATGTACTCTATCCTCTGATAAGATTAAAGGCTAATACATATTCATGTTTGATATATATATATATATATATATAAACAAATTCCAGAAAGATATATACAAATTGAAGGGTTATTGGGTAGGTAGAGGATACGGATTAAGAGGAGGTGTCACTATTGCTTTTTGATAGTCTTTTTATTTTAAACATATTCAAAAAATCAAATAAAGATAAATTTTAAAACTTAAAGAAGTAGAGTAAATTCCTGGAGCTATCTGGTGCTCCAAAAGGTTAAGTGGTTTACCTCTCAGGATCTGAACAGCCCAAGAGAGATAAGCAATACCTCTGCTTTCAAACTGTTTGAAAGAATGGAGTTACAATACTGCTTGGTGGTAACCTGATCTAGGGTTTAACAATGCTCAGGCAAGTCATTCTTGGCATTGCAATGAAGCCTCCAGACGTAATTTAGAACAGAGAATGTATCTTCAACTGTACCTTTCTTTCATTTTCTTGTCCTACCTGGATTATAAACCAGATCCTTAGCAGAATAAAATAATTTAGGAGTAGAAAATATAAATAAAAAGAAATCCAAAAGAACACTATTGAAAGAAATTTTTAAAATCTAAATAAATGGAAAGACATCCCACGCTCATGGGTCAGGAAACTTAATACTGGTAAGATGGTAATACTCCCTAAATTCATCTACATATTTGATGCAATCCTTGCATTTTTGCAGAATTTGACCAGCTGGTCCTAAATTTCATATAAAAATGCAAGGAGCCCAGAATAACAAAAATGTTCTTAAAAAAGAAGAACAAAGTTGAAGGATTCACACTTCCCAAATTCAAAACTTACCAAAAAGTTACAGTAATCAAGGCAGTACAGCACTCACATAATGACAGACATATAGATCAGTTGAAAAGAATTGAGAATCCACAAATAAGTTCTCACATTTACAGTCAACTAATTGTCAACAAGGGTGCAAAACAATTCAGTAGGAGAAAAATTTTTTTTCAGTAAATGATGCTGGAACAACTCAATATTCATATACAAAAGAATGAAGTTGGACCTTTTCTTCACAGCATACACAAAAATTAACTCAAAATGGATCGCAGACCTAAATGAAAGGCCTAGAACTATAAAACTCCTAGGAGAAAGCACAGGAATATATCTTCATGATCCTGTATTAGGCAATAGTTTCTTCACTATGACATCAAAAGCACAGGCAACAAAAGAAAAAAGTAGATAAATTAAACTTCATCAAAATACAAAAACATTTGTGTTACAAAGGACACTACCCAAGGAAGGGAAAAAACAAAGAGAAAATACTCTCAAATTACATATCTAATAAGGGATTTATATCCAGAATACATAAAGAACACTTACAACTCAATAATAAACAACCTAGTTTATAAATGAACAAAGGATTTGAATAGATATTTCACCAAAGAAGGTATACAAATGACTAATAAGCACGTAAAAAGATGCTCAGTATCAGTTGTCATTAGGAAATTCAAATCAAAACCACAATGAGATACCACTTCACTCCCACAAGGATGCCTAAAATCAAAAAGACAGATAGTAGCAAGTGTTAACAAGGATGTTAACCCTCATACATGGCTAGTAGGGGAATGTAAAATGGTGCAGGTACTTTCGAAAGTAGTTTGATAGTTTCTCAAAAAGTTAAACACAAGTTACAATATGATGCAACAATTCCACTCCTAGGTATATACTCAAGAGAGCTGAAAACATATGTCTACACAAACACTTGCACATGAACATTCACAGCAGCATTTTTTTCTAGCAGCCCAAAAGTGGAAGCAACCCAAATGTCCATCAGCTGAAGAATGAACAAACAAAATGTGGTATATCAATACAATGGAATGCTATTCAGCAATAAAAAGGAATGAAGCACTGACACCTACTACAAACTGAATGAACTTTAAAACATTATACAAAGTTAGTTCTCATCACAAGGAAAAAAAGTTTTTTCTAATTCTTTAATGTTGTGTCTATGTGAAACGATACATGTTCACTAAACTTATCACAGTAATCACTTCAAGATGTGTATAAGTCAAATCACTTTGCTGAACACCTTAAACTTATACAGTGCTATATGTTAACTGAATCTCAATAAAACTAGAAGAACAAAAAAACAAACATTATACTAAGTAAAAGAAGCCTGTCATAAAAGACCACATAGTATGTGATTCTATTTATATGAAATGCCCAGAATAAGTAAATTCAGAGACAGGAAATAGCTTCGTGATTACTAGAAGCCAGGGGAAGAGGGGAATAGTAAATGACTGTTAATGGCTACAGGCTTTCTTTTTGGAGTGAAGATGTTCTAAAATTAGACTATAGTGATGGTTCCACAACCGTTAATATACTAAAAACCACTGAACTACATACTTTAGATGAGTATGGTATGTGAATTACATCTCAATAAGCCTGTTTACAAAAGAAAGATCTACTAATCTAAGAAACACTGCTGAAGAGGAGTATAGGTGAAATTACAAACTTTAATTCTTAATGGAAATAAGTACATGATTAACAGCCCTGCTGTCTTTAGACAAAGATGTACTTCTGAGGAAACTTCTCACGACCTGAATCAGCTACAGCTCCATTCACAACAAACACCTACGCGGAGTCATCCCTCATAGGGCTGGTACCAAGATCTATTTAAATTCCATGCATCCATTCCTGAGAGATTAAAAGACTGGTACAAAGAAGAATGAATTAAACAGTTTAGAAAAACATGAAATATATAATCATTAGCTACTAAAATCTGATCTATACTTTTTGAATGTCCAAACCATCAATTAACCTCATTACTTTGCCCCTGAATTGTGTTTATTATATCATTATCTAAACATACCCCACACCCCAAAAAATAAGTTTTATTGGGAAAGAGTGTTTTGTGTGTTTTTCTTTTGCTTTCTTGTTTGAATGGGTCAAAGCAAAGACTAGGTAGCTTTTAACCCACATCACCACACTCCCAGAGGAGTCAGTTAAAGTACAGGTGTCCCTCAGTATCTGCAGGGGATTGGTTCCACGATCTTCCATAGACACCAAAATCCATGGATGCTTGTGTAAAATGGTGCAGTATTTTCATATAACCTATGCACATCCTCCCACATACTTTAAATCATCTCTAGATTACTTATAATACCTAATACAATGCAAATGCTATGTAAATAGTTGTCAGCATGCAGCAAATTCAAGTTTTGCGTACTGAAACTTTTAGGAACATTTTCCCCCTAATATTTGCCTTCCACGGCTGGTTCAATCTTCAGACTTCATAGCCACTTGTATATTTGCTCCTTTCTTTTTAGACAGATGATAAATGACTACATGGGGGGAAAGCCACATGAGTCAGTAATTAATTTCTCCCCCCCAAAAAATGATGTGACTTCTGTGACTTCTATCATTTGTCTCTGTTGGAATGGCAAAGACCATCGATATCATGGCAAGTTGGAATAAAACATTTAACTAGAAAGAATAAGAATTATGAGATTTTTAATAAAACACCTAAAACATCATAATTTTACACAAGCAAGGGGATCCAAAGCAAAAACAAAACAAAACAAAATAAAGAAACAAACAAACAGAACAAAATAGGGCAACTGCCTAAGAGTTGTACAGATGTCTGTCCTGATCTGACAAACTTCTCTGGACACTGTCAACAACCCGAGTCTACCGAGGGCTATGAAAAATGGCTAATATCTTATCTGCTTCACCATCATACGCACTCTATAGAAAAAGAAACTGAAAACGCCAAAACTCTTCAAATGCACATCTATCACTCCTCCTGAAATCACTTTCTCTCTTTCCCACGAATAGAAATCTGCTGAGGAAAGTAACATGGAGGCTGCAAGCCCAAGAAAGAGAAGCAGGGAGGCCAAGAGAGATGTTACAAGAGGGAGAACTACAGAAGTAGGCATGATTGGCTCGGAGAGGAGCCGAGGATGGCATCCACAACACACGCTATAGGCATGAGAGCCTCATGGGAAAGAATAAACAATCACACAGTTAGTTGTAAGACATTTTTTTAAACTGCCTGTATCCTGCCTTGACTTCTATCATCTTGCAATGGTTAGAGGAGTGTAACAGGAGCCTGTGAATAAACCTCCATTTATTAAACATTTCCAGATTTTTTGCAGGATGGGAAGAGCAGATATCTTAAGTAGACATCACAGGAATCATAACGGTGATGATGATGATGATAGTACTGATATTAACAACAGCTATAATGACCTCCAGGTACTGATGCAGACTTCACACCTAAGGACCACTAAGCACTCAGCTAAGCCCTGCATCTATGACCCAGCATTATGGGAATTTCTCTTGGGGAATCAACCAAATCAATCTTCATTTGGTCCAAAAACTAAAAACCCTGTGAGGAAAGGCAGTTTTGAATGTGATTTCGGGCCCTCACATTTAGTTCTCAAACCTCCTCTCAAAACTATTCTGATTCATTATACCAGGTTAATACTCAGCTACTTAAAATACAACTTTACCATGTTTACTTCAGAACTAAAGCTTGGTTCAAGTAAATAACCTGGCTCACATTTTTCTGGCTTAGTTTGGCTATACACAAATTTCACCTCTAGAAGATCAAGAGACTACTTTACTTATTTCACCAAATCTAGTTTTAGGGGGGAAAGGGTGGGAAAAAGATAACTATAGATGTGCCTGGTATCCAGATTTGAAATGCTGAGCTTCAAAGCAAGTACTAAGTATGAAGAGAAAATGTTATGAAAGCAGATTTTCCAGAGTTTGTAAAGAACAGAGGCTAATGGATTTTATTGTACACATGTCCCTACTTATTAACATCTGAAGATCTTTTACCTCCATCCGATTCAAGTCACGGGGTTGTTGGTTTGCTGGCATTGACTCCGAATAAGAATCAAACAACGTACATTCCCACTTGGGCTTAGGAAAGGCTAAGAAGAAACAAAAAGAATACATAAGAGTACATACTATAGTCAGAGTGGTCATTGTTTCCTATCAGCTTTTCTGTGCCTACTAAATATATCAAGGAAATTAGCCAGCTCCGAAATACTAGTGATGGCACTAATCACACGGAGGCAGTATTTTAAGTTCTTTACACATACAACCTGGTACTTCACTCATCCCCATTTTACACGTGATGAGACTAAGGAGCAAGGAAGTTAAGCACCTTACTCAAGGTCATAGAGCCAGCAAATAAAGAGCAGGGACATGAACGGCCAGCAGTCCTACCGGCAGGTCCCTGCCTTCAGCCTTTCACGTTTTAACATAGTCGTCATTTTCCACATGAACCATCACTACCACAATACTTCAGTTTTAAGTATGCTACTAGAAAGATTTTTAAACGGCAGCAACTATGGTGATAGTTTTAATACCATATACATTAACTGAGAAAATACTTCATTTTAGCTATTACTATTGGAAATAGACAAGATTCTACATGTATCGAAGAAAACTTTATGAAATACTCATTTCTTTTGGTTAGCAGGAATAACAAAAATAAAAGCACAAGTTCTTGCTGATTTCCAGCAGTGAAATAAGCATTACACTATGGGTTTCTTCCAACACAGTACAGGGACAGGGGCTGTCAGATGGGTGGCTGAATGGATCAGCGTAAGAAAAGCCATGCTACTGAGTAAGCTAACACACTGAGCACTCACACTATTTCCTAAAATCAGATTCTGTTTCATCACTTTTGTCACGAAGTAAGTTTACAAAAAATATCTCAGCAATTAGAAAATTTATCAATATTCCAAACAGGAAAAGCAGTTTGTGGTAGACAATAAACAGCAGCTACAAATCAAATTTGTCAAGACCAACTACTAAGAAATCAAAATTTTAATGCCATGTTTAAAAAATTTTTTGAATCAAATATTAAAAATAGATCAGCATTGTTTTTAATCTTTTCTCACCCTCTCATCCCCATCAGAGTTTGAAATGCCAACTCCCCTCTGGGTAAAGTACTGGCCACTGAGTAAGAGCAATCACATGCAACAGAGTACAAGTACCTTAAATTGTTCATCTGCTTACTCGGGTCTGAATTTCACTGATAGCAGGTGGGGCAAACCTCGGGCCCTGGTGAGGTGATCTTTCTGAGTATACCTGGTGGTCTCAAGCTTTCCCTGGTAAAAACTCAGCAAAACACTTTTCCAAGCATGCACCGTTCCTCAATTCACCCCAAGAGCAGTTTTAACCAAGAAAAGACTTCTCTTTCTAGTTTACCAATCAGTGATCTGACTAGAATTATATGACTAATGCTTTATCATGAGGGGTTCTTGCTGTGTAGAAAGCTAAGAATTTCAAAAACTACAAATGACATCAATTAACTGTTAAATCTCTCTCCTGCATGTCCCCATCTCTCCACCCCCACCGTCACTTCCCCAGTGCTAGCCTCCCACAGCTCCAGACTGGACTGCTGCCATAACCTGCTCTTCTGGTTTCCACCCTCGACCCTCAAAACCTGCTCGCTGGTCGACAACCAGCATGATCATTTCAAACACCAAATCTGATTGTGTCACTTTCCTGCTTAAAACACATCAACATCACTGCCCGTGATGTGTTTGTTCCCCACCTTGCTCTTTAGCCTCACCCCAGCCCCTCCAGCCACTGCTCCCTGTGAACTTTACATGAGTCCCCAGCTCCCAGCGCCCTCTCAGGGAGGGCCTCTGCAGCGCACCTGCTGTCCCCTCTGCCAGGAGCCCACGCTTCCCCGTTCTTCACTTGCAGCCCTTAGCTCATCCTTCTCGTCTCAGCAAAAACTTTTAAGGAAGTCTCCTCCGTAAAGTGCTGTGTCCTCTGACCACAGCTGGACTTCCGTTCAGAGCACCTCTCTCTGGCTCCAATTACCGGTACAGGACTTTAGCTCAGGTCCTCTAACTGCCGGCAAGTTCCATGATGGTAGGAACGCTCTTTTATACAGCATTCCAACCACAGAGAGTAACACGGGGCCTCTCACACAGTAAGTAACAAATAGATATTTCTAACAAACTATAGGTAAAAATCAATACCAGAATCCACCCAGTCACCTAGATATGAAAATAACAAAAGCCCAGGGGTAAGCCACCAAATTATACAACTTTTCCTTCCAACTCTGCCCTTTAATTTTCACCATTAGGGGAAAATATCAGATACAACAATTCCTGTTTCATTATTTTCTTGAAAATAGGCTTATTTGTGACTGCATGATGGTATCAATCAAATTTATATTCTTCACCAATCCTGTCAAAAATTTGATTATGGCCTCTCGCTTCCTGGCCTTTGGAGACAGTCCACACTCAGTCTATGGAGCATCTACTTTTACTTTAAACTAAGCACCCAACCCTACACCTTGTGGCCTGTCTCTCGCCTTCTGAAATGGCCTGCATTCTGTCTATGGAGTGTACATCTCTCTGAATAAATCGACTTTTACTCAAAAAAAAAAACTGGATTAGATTTTTTTAAAGGCTCCATATAGATCACCTAGAAAAATGCTGGAACAAGATAAGAGCTAAACTTCTTAAAAAGCCAAATAGCATACCATAAGAATGAACCCCAAAAATGAACAGGACCACTCATATTTTGCAAAGTCTAAAAGTACAAAGAAGACCTAAATAGCTCTGGCCATTTTCCTGAGCCATATACAAAACAAACAAACAAACAAAACATGCATGATAAAGCATTTAAAAGTTAACTACTAAAACTTGAGGATTTGCCTAAAATATACTGTCACTGAGTTTGATGGGGTTTTATGAAGTCTCTCATGTTTTTGGTTAGAATTGTATAATTGTTATTTAAGATTAATCCCACAAGCTCTAGAAATGATGTGCAATTCTTGTTTAATTGAAGGGGATGTGATGGATCCTTTGGTTGTTTCTATATAAATGCATGCTGACAACCTCCATAAAAGGCCAAGTAGAAAAAAAAAGGCCAAGAAGAAAGAGAGGCTTCATTCCAAATGAAGGGAGATGCCCCCTGACAGAGATTCTATTTTTTAGACTCCCCTCTACTGCATAATCAAGGCAAAAGCAGCCATTTGAGGCAGTAAAGGAATCAATAAGTTACTTCTCTTTTATTAAAACACTTTTTGCTCAGAGTATTCAGATTTTTAAAAAATTTATTAGTGACTTTTGAAATAGTCCATGAAACATCTGAACACCTAGAAAGTGACTTCTCAAACAAGGAGGCATGACACCTGGCATAAGTTCCAAGGCCATAGTGCATCAGAAGAAGAAAACAGAATTAATCAAAATGGAAAGCTAAGTGTGGGAAAAGGAGATAAAGTTACCCAGGACTTTCCCCAGGGCTTGCAAGAGGGAGAGTGAGTGTATTAAATACAACTAAAGAGCCCAGGAGCAGACCTTGGCCCTTTCGTCAGCTGTCCATCTCCATTAGGGAGAGACAAAGCCCCACGTGACCTCGCTCCTAGAAGAGAGGGTTCCTGGACGAGCCTGCACTAACTTGGTTATGGGGTCTTTATGGCTAATGACATTTTCTTTAGACACTGCTCCCTTTTGCCAATAATCAATAGCTAAGCTCTCATGTTTCAGAGACCCTCCCTAAAAAGTGGGGGCTGATAAAAATGTTTGACTCACCATGACTCTTTCCTATCCAAAGGATCTGGGGATAACTGTTTTAATAACGAGAAAGACAAAGAGAGTTCTATTCCAACTTTCTGGTGTGCTAGAATGTTCTGTATCTTTATCTGATTGCAGTTACATGGGTATATAAATATGGAAAAAGTCGAGTGTACATTTAAGATTACAACCCTTCACACCTATCAACTGCATGCAATTTTTAAACTTTTTCATTAGGTGTAAGAGTCCTAGTTCATTCCACTGCCCAAGGCCACTTGGGGACACTGGGACATGCGTAAAGTCACCACTTGGCTCTACAGAAAGATCGTCCTCTTCATTTTTTATCAGCTGGGGGTTCAGTAGTTGCCCACTCCACAATTTTCATGAAAGGGTAAGTGACCTTGGTTCTAGTCCATCCAGAGAGTACTAGAAGCATCTGGAAACCATTTTAAGAAACAGAAGTTTCTTATAAGGTCTGTATGGAAAATGCCTAAGGTTTAGGATCTATGATGAGGCCTTACCTGCTTGCAGGTACTCCGGCTGCAGAGTTGGAGGCAGGCCCTCAGGCAGTGGGTAGCCGTTCTTCCGGGCCACAATGAGATGAAACGCAGCACAAAACTCAGGCAGGGTCAGGGCTCCATCACAGTCAGCATCACTAAGTTCCCTAAACATAGCAGATGTCATGAGTTCCTAACACAGTGTTAGAGGAAAACTTACTCAGCCTCAAACATGCAAACACAACTCCCAGGCTCTCTGGTGGGGGCTCTGCAGGGTCCCCAAACCCATATAAAATCTCAGGGGGCCATATGGAGGAAGTAAAATTGACAGCACTGTCGTGAGTAGCACTTTATAAATAAAAAAATTTAAATTCTTCAGGTTTTCTCTTAGATCTATATTACAACAGAGTACACAAGACAAAAAAGCATAGCACAAAAACAAAAATGATGCCCAGAATTGCACAGTTAGTTGACACTCATTCGTTGTGTGAAAAGCTCTGGCCTTGGTGCTCAAAACAGTCAGACAAAGGGCTGGCCCTGGCCCCGGCCCTTTTACCGTTGTGCTGGCCAACAGATAATTCAGTTACCCGAGCTCAGATACAAGCGCTTCATTTTTCAGCTGTAAGAAAAAACCTTGAACGTTTCAAGTCACATAAATGTATCAAAAATTTGCGTGAGAATTCCCTCCTGGGAAAATACAAGTAAGCTTAATAAATACTGGTTGAATTATGTTTTCAGATAAAACTAGCAACTAGGGAAGGTTGGAATCAGATAAGATGGAAAGGAAGAAAGGGAGAGCCTTGAAAAGGCTTATCTTCACTTCACCCATTGTTTCCCATGGAAAAGCACAGACCTATTTGCCAACGTAACTAAGACCCCATGAGCTTAGTCTCTTAGGTGCAGAGACAAGTCTACTTGTGTTAGGACAAGTAGAGGAAGGAGACATACACTATCAGAGTAGAAAGGGGTTACTATTTAAAAAAAAAAAAAAAACTATGGAAGGTAAGCTCCGTAACTTTCCTTTACACCCTTCACATCCTCCTCCCCCACCATGAATATTTAGAAAGCACCAGCTCCCCAGGGTGAGGAGCCAGGGAACTGTTCCAAACCTGGATGGAGAGAATACTATAGAGCTTACATGGATATGTCTCTACAAAAAGATAGGATCCCTCATGCCAATGTTAAGACTGGAAATTCTGCCAAAATAGATTATATTCTTTACAAAATGAAAATTTCTCTTTTTTCCCTAGCTTTAAGGCCTAATAAGGCTTGTTGTTCAAAAAACTATGCTGGAATATATTGCTGTAGAACCTAAATTCAGCTCAGAATCCCACATACATCGGCATTCACAAATGTCAATGGAATAGATTTCCAGTAAGATGCACAAAACATAACAAGCAATTTTAAAGTCTATTATAATTTTTTTAAATCCTCATGAAAAAAAGTTTTACTTAAATATTCCAATGCTTTAATTATATATATATAGCAGCATGGTCTCATGGTCTCCCATCCAGTCTTGAGGAAGACTAGCCCACACGCAGCCAGGAGTCTACAGACGCCCTGAGCATTTTCATAAATGCAAACAGAGCCATCTGGACCATCCGGCATAGCCCTTCTGGAGCTGGGGACATAGCCAGCACGGCAGCAAGGCGCAGCGCACACCACAGCTGTAAGTCTGAACTAGGGTCCAGCTGATAAACACCAGCCAAATTTACAAAGCTTGGAGGCAGCTAGAATAGTCAAATTTAACTCAATTCCAAAACACTTGTGGACCTGCTGTTCACCTGGCCTCATAAAATATTACAAAGAATAGCTTCTCAAGGTTCTCTGGTTACTGGCATCACATCAAGTAGAAAAATCGGAAAATAAAATACACAAGATGGGGGAGGGTGTAGCTCAGTGGTAGAGCGCATACTTAGCATGTACAAGGTCCTGGATTCAATCCCCAGCATCTCCATTAAAAGAAATAATTAATAAATAAACCTAATTACCTCCCTAACAGAAAAAAAAAATTAAAAAAAAAAATACACCGGCTGCAGATTCTCATACATTCACACAACTGCTTAGACTGAAAAGGGATCTAGATGAGAATAATAATTAGGAAATTACCTTTAAAATAAGAGCTAATACAGTGCACGATATGTGCCAGACACTGTTCACTGTGCTTTTCATATAATAACATATTTATACTTCATAGCAACAGAAATCTAAGTTCTATTCATTCTCTTAGTCTGTTTAAAACAATATTCAAAAGATTAGAGTTTTAAAATGCAAAAATAGGAGCTACGGGATGGCTATGTATAACAGTATGATACTATGTGCCATTAATTGTACTTACCATATATAGGAGAGTTCTGGAATGGAAAGCTTTGATTTGGTGAAGAAGTTCTTGGCCACAGAACCTGTAAAGAGCCATTATTTAAATAAATCATTAATTACTTATCTAGAGCAGCTTTTATATTTCTATGAAAATGAATCACCATTTTTTTCATTCAGCAATTCCTACCATATAATCACATATCTAACATTTATTCATCAAAGCAATTACAAATCACATGTCTAAAAACAACATATGAACAGCTTTTTAAAGACTATGTAATTTAGAATAGGGCAAAAGAAGCAATAACATAATAGCTATAATGACATGAAAACTATATAAATTCCTTCTTCGTTTTTCCGAAAATCTGCAAAATTTACTAAAATTTCAAAAGATATAAATCAAAATTATTAAAGTAAAAATCTGTCGAGCACTTTTAATGAAAGGATGCAAAAGTAAGACACAATCATGGGAGAAAGGGGAGCAAAAATAAGAAGACTAACACCATTAAGTTCATCATACTAGAGATAAGACAAACATCTTGGGAAAGAGTTTTGGTGAGATTTAAGAGTTCTTGGTGGCTCTTCAAGAATCACATCCAGGAACCTCTTACTACTTTTTATATTCACTGCAAATTTACCAATATCAATGGAAATCAGATAATCATTCCATTTTACGTGTTACATACCTGCAAGTCCCAAATGCACTTAAAATGTTTAGACTCAATCCTTATTTAGATTGAATTTCCTTTACTTTCAGCTCTCAAAACACCTTCACAATTCAAAAGCCTCAATTCTAACACAAAGAATAGTCAAATCAAAGCCCCAAGGTCTACTCTAAAGTGATAAATTCAAAGGTCTTTCCTTAGTAATCACAGGTCTTCTAACTAGCCATAAAACAATGGATTATAATGGACCCTAAAGCAGGCTTATTTTCCTTTGATAGATTAAGGATCAAAGGCAAAGTGCCCTATAAACCAGTGAGCCTTCTCCCCAAAAGCATCCTAGAAATAATGCTGACATAAGACTGCTGGTCTTTAATGCAGCCACCTTGTCAAATACTTGTCAGAAATTTCTTGAAAGCCTATTTACCAGCTATTTTATAGATATAAAGGCATTCTCCCCTCATTTCATTCTTCTTTCTCCCGGCCGATCTCCTTTCTTCAAAGCACAATAGGCTCAAACCCAGCGCTAGAGATCTGGCCTGGCCTTCACACAGAGAGGTTACGTAGGGCCACCAGGGAAACTGCGGGCCAGGGAAGGGTGCAGGTGAGAAAGCCCAGGGCGCCCCTCATGGCTGCCGACAGAAGAGCAAACCGTGAGCTGGAATCCGAACCCCCGCCCCACCCCCAAGCAAAGACTTGAAGTAATCCCAGCAGAGGATGAGGTGAATTAATGATTGCACATTCACACAATCGAGGAGTACATTGCTATAAAAGGAAACGAGAAATATTTCCACATATGACTACAGAGTAATTACCAGAATATACTGTTCAGTGAAAAAAGCAAGAAGGAGAAAAGTATAAATAGTATGCTACCATTTATCTAAGAAAATATGGAGATAAGAATACATATGCATATATAGAAATACACATGGACATGTATTTGCTTTTATTTTTAAGAACAGACAAATAAGTCATAAAACAAGATGGTTACCTATAGGAGCAGGGAAGGAACAGGGTACAGGAGACAGATAGAAACTAGACTTTTTTGAATGTAGCTTTAGACTCAACTTTAGAACCATGTAAATATTTTATAGAAGTAAAAAATTAAATTTTAGGAACACGATCTATAAAAATTGAAATCAAAACAAATAAAACTGAAAAGAACAAAGTTGTAGAACACCCACTATCCAATTTCAAAACTTAATATAATAATCAAGACATTGTGGTACTGTCATTAGGCTAGTCATGTAAGTCAGTGAAACAGAATTAACCAAGAAATGAACCTTCATATTTATAGTCAATTGAATGTTGACAGGGATGCTAAAACAATTAAATGGGGGAAAAACGTTTTTTCAACAAATGGTGCTGGAACAACTGGATACTCACATGCAAAAGAATGAATCTGAACTGCAACTTCATACAGTACACAGAAATTAACTGAAACTGTACCAAAGACTTGAGTGTAACAAATAAAACTATAATATATATATATATATATATATATATATATATATATATATATATTCCTTCTTAAAGAAAAATAAAGATATAAATTTCCATGACCTCACATTAAGCAATGATTTCTTAGATATGACACAAAAAGTACAAGCAACAAAAGAAAGAACAGATAAACTGGACATCAAAATTAAAAACTTTTGTGCTTCATAAGACACCATCAGGAAAATAAAAAGACAAGCCAGAGATTGGGAAAAAATATGTGCAAATCATATGTCTGATAAGGGTCTTGTATCCAGAATACACACAGAACTCTTATCCACTCAACATTTTTTTAAATAGCAAAGGATCTGAACAGACATTTCTCCAAAGGATATATACAAAAGGCCAATAAAAGCATGAAATGATGCTCAATGTCATTATTCATCCACAAAGAGATACCACTTCATGTTCACTGGGATGGCTATAATCAAAAGATAGTAACAAGTGTTGACAAAGATGTAGAGTAATTAGAACCCTCATACACTGCTGGTGGCAATGTAAAATGGTGCAGTCACTTTGGAAAACAAGTCTGACTGATTCTCAAATGGTTAAATATACTTAACCATATGATCCAGCAATTCCACTCCTAGGTATACACCCAAGAGAAATAAAAACATACATTCCACACAAAAACTTGCACAAAAATGTTCATAGCAGCGTTATTATTAACAGCCAAAAAGTGAAAACAATCCAAAAGCCAATCAACTGGTGAATAGATAAATTAAACGTGGTATAGCCATATGATGAAATTATTCAGCCATAAAAAGGAATGAAAATCTGGCATATACCAAAACCTGGATGAGCCTTAAGAACATTATGCTAAGTGGAAGAGGTCACACACCAAAAACCACATATTATTACAATTTCATTTACATGAAGAGCCCAGAATAGGCAAATCTATATAGAGAGAAAGTAGTTTCATGGTTACCTAGGGTTGGGGGGTGGGGAGAGCAGGAATGGGGAATAATTGCTAATAAGTGGTTTATTGGGGGGTGTTCTAAACCTAGGTTGTGTCTATACTAAAAACATTTAATTGAAAACTTCAAATAGGTGACCTTTATGGTATGTAAATTATATCTAAATAAAGATTTTTTTAAAAAGAGACATCACAGTCTATTCAGGCAATAGAAACAGAAGCAAAAGTAAACAAATGAGATCTAATTAAACTCATAAGCTTTTGCATAGTGAAGGAAACCATAAGCAAAATAAAAACAACAACCTACAGAATGGGAGAAAATATTTGCAAATGATGCAACTGACAAAGGCCTAATTTCCAGAATATATAAATAGCTCATACAACTTAATAACAAAAAAAAACCCAATCCAAAAATGGGTAGAAGACCTAAACAAGCAATTCTCCAATAAAGACATACAAATGGCCAATAGGCACATGAAAAAATGCTCAATATAACTAATTATCAGAGAAATGCAAATCAAAGCTACAATGAGGTACACCTCACACCACTCAGAATGACCATCATTCAAAAGTCCATGAACAATAAATGCTGGAGAGGGTGTGGAGAAAAGGGAGCTCCCCCTACACTGCTGGTGGAAATGGAGTTTGGTGCAGCTGTTATGCCAAACAGTATGGAGATTCCTCAAAAGACTAAAAATAGAATTACCACATGATCCAGCAATCCCACTCCTGGGCATATATCCAGAGGGAACCTTAATTCAAAAAGACACATGCACCCCAATGTTCATAGAAGCACTATATACAGTAGCCAAGACATGGAAGCAACCTAAATGTCCATCGACAGATGACTGGATTAAGAAGCTGTGGTATATTTATATAATGGAATACTACTCGGCCATAAAAAAGAATAAAATAATGCCATTTGCAATAACATGGATGGACCTGGAGATTGTCATTTTAAGTGAAGTAAGCCAGAAACAGAAATAAAAATACCATATGGTATCATGTATACGTGGAATTTTAAAAAATGAAAAAAGAAGACACTAATGAACTCATCTACAAAACAGAGACTCAGACTTAGTAAACGATCTTATGGTTACCGGGGGAAATGGGGTGGGAAAGGATAAATCTGGGAGTCTGAAATTTGCAAATATTAACTACTATATAAAAATGGATAAAAATCAAATTTCTTCTGTATAACACAGGAAATTATATTCAATATCTTATAGTAACCTTTAATGAAAAAGAATATGAAAATGAATATGTGTGTGTGTGTGTGTATATATATATATATATATATATACACACACACACACATGACTGGGACATTATGCTGTACACCAGAAACTGACACATTATAGCTGACCGTACTTCAATAAAAAAATAAAATAAAATAAAAAAGAGAAATCAACTAATTGCAGGATATGAACTTCTCTTGGCCTTGACAAACTAAACTTTTTAAAAAGGTATTTGTGAGACAATCAGGGAAATCTGAACAATAAGATGATGATATTAAGTAATTTGTGAGGTTTTTGTGGGGTTTTTTTTCACATGTGCCAATGAACTGTGGTTATGTTTTTAAAAGAGGCCTTATCTTTACAGATACATTCTGAAATATTTTCAAGTGAAATCATCTGGTACTTCCTTCAAAATCAGCTGGGTTGAAAGAGGCTAGAAATAAAACCAAATTGTTAGAACTGAGTGATGGGTACATAGGGGTTTCTTACACTAACCACTCTAGTTGTGTCTATATTTGAAATTCTGTGAAATAAAAAAGTTAAAAGAAAATAAATACATTCCTAACAACAATCTATTTGTATTTGGTTAAATAACTGCATACATTGTGAAGAAACTCACTTAAGCAGTGGGTAAGGTTAGCAAGTACTAATCATATACAATCTGGGTTTCTACTTTTCTTCTAAACCATGTTATCAAAATTAATTTGTTGTATCTACAATATTCTGCCTTCAAATAAAGCAATGACCACCAATCAGAAAACATTTGCATTAACACAAGTATATTTCAACTACACACACGCCTTATTTCACGAGAGAAAATTAATCTTAGTCCCCACTTCAGTAGGTCAGGTTACAATTATCAAGGACATATTGTTATTTTTTACAGTTGAAGTATAAAACGAAAGTTTTCGACTTTTTCTTCCAGACTCTACTATTCACTGTTTAGTCTTCAGCCGAGTAAAATGTAGGCACACGGGAATTAAATCAATTCCTCTCTGTCTGCGTTTTACATGAGAACTCAATAGGAATATGTATTTCTGAAGATAACCCAGAAGAACTAACATGAGGACATAAAAATGCTGGCCAACGTTCCTCCCATATTTTCTCTCAGAAAAAGCCAGAGGAAAAAGACTTGCGCCAAAGCAAATGAGCATGAATTCGAACTCCAAGGTGCAGCTAACACAGAGACAGCAGCTCTCTGCGAGGTGCCCCTGCATCCTCACTCTAACACTGACAGTTAAAGGTGCTGCCCGGTCGCCATGTTCACTTTAGGAACTGCTCCGGCTAATCAGGCGCAGGGTCCAGACCAGGCTTCTCCAAATTCCCGTTCAACCCCTTTGAAAAGGAAACCTCATTTTCCAAATATCACTGCCAAGTATTTTTCTTCGTGGTTGATAGTTGATAAGAAACTCAACCTCGGAGAAAAACAAACTGAAGTCACAGAAGGTTGTCGTGCTCATTTTGTGTGAACTATTTCTCAGGCAGTGCACTGTTATTTACAGGAGACAACAAGCTGGGACCCACATTCACCCCTGGACGACTTCGTTACCTGAAATGAAGGAACTCGGGTCGGGCTGAAGGGATCGGAACTGGTTGACATAGTACTCGCGCTGCTCTTCTGTTATCCTCCAGGGTTCATCCGGGTAATTACTGTGGTCCTGCAGTTCTCTCTCCACTGAAAAGGACTGTAAAAATAAATAAATAAGCAATGCTCAGAGAATCTGTCTTTCATGAAACCAAGTAGAAATTTTAAACACCAATAAAAGTTACCAAGCATTATATTTATGTTTTTCTCAAAGGAATAAATTTAAACACCTCACGACTAGAATTTAACTGGAATATAAACTTCTGAAGGGCAGACATCATGTTTCACACTTTTTTGTTGTATTCCCCAAAATTGTTAACAGTACTGAGCATGAAATACTGAACACTTGGTGAGTGACGAAAGTTCTTCCAATGTGATGAAGGAAGAGAAAAAATACAATCATTCTTATCTTCAAATATTCACCACACTGTGATTCTTTCAAATTAGCTGAGTAGATAGTAAAATAATCTAGATTCTTTTTAAACCATTTTTTTAATCTAGAAGAGTTATAATCACATCATCTTTTTTTCTGAGACATTTCCGTTGCATAAATCTGAGAATCAAAAACTCTGAATCAAGTCCCACATCCCCAGGTCCCACGTGAGTGGTAAGTCAGGACCACCGAACCTCTCATTCCACCTGTGTGAACGGGGGATTCTACTCAGTAGCAGAGCCGAGTGGAGAGATGGGCTGTCATGGTAGTGCAGCAAACAGGGTAACAAGGGGCGCGTCAGACCTACCACTAGGGGGCGAGCAAGCCAAATTTGAGGACTTCAGGATAACAGAGAAGTAATGCGGGAGAAAACAGCTCTGCCAGGCAGTGGGGAAAGAAGCAAACAAGGTGATTCTGGAAGAAGCAGCCCGGGGCTTTGTTCCATCCCTCCCATCCATCCTAAGGCTAAGGTGCTACTTGCCAAGGGCCGCTTTGTGGAATTAAAAGGTGAACACAAGGAGGGTGAACCTTTAAGACAAAAGGACATGAGGAAAGGAAGAGATATTACTAATAAAAAGCCATCAAGTTGCATGCTTCTGAACACAGTATTAAGGCATTAATTATTAGGAGGGCATTCTACTCACTATCCCAAGAAAAGACAGCAGGCCATAGCGGCCCTTCCCCAACCTCCCCAACACACACACACCATTCTGGAAGAAAATCTTCCCAGGAATACTGGGCTCTCCTCTGACACCATTCAGAGAAGAAATGAGTCTCTGAAAGTTTGAGCTGTGATTTAACCTTGAGATGTCATCTTTGAAGTTTTCATACTAGTTGAATTTCCACCAAATGTGAATCAACCATTTTAAAATGCCCTGGAAGTTAGTCCACTAGTTAATACCTTAAATTCAGAGTGCTCTGAAATTTATGAAGCATTTCACACACCCCACCTCATCTGAGCACCTCAAAACATTTGAGAGGTAAACACAGCAGGTGTTATTATCCTTTTCCTAGATGAGTAAACATAGATTCAGAGAGCTTAAGGGACGTGCCCATATCCTTCAGTGAACCCCTGCAGTCAGCAAATAATGGCCCCCTCTTTTTAATCTGTTGCCAAAATCTCCGTGCTGGGCGTTGACTGCTGCATTCCCTGGTGCTGACATGGCAGCTTCTATTCCCCTGGAATATACTCCACTTCCCGCATGGAACCGAAGCTGCCAGGCCCAGGTGGTGTTGTTAGTGTCAGCCCATGTCTATTATTTCTCCGGTCCCATGACCATGCTCACTCTACTTCCTCTCCTACATAACTTGACTCCTGAGTGGTGTCAGTGGCCTCTTATCAGGTCTTAAGTCTATTCTTACAGCAGGAATGGACAGGAGATCACAGTGATCGATTCCTCTGTTTAAAAGCTTACAGGATGACCTGTTGTCCAATAAAACCAATCCACCTTCTCCACCTGGCCTTTAGCACCCTTAAAATCCAGCCTCCTCCTTGCTCAGTCATAGCAGGCTTCTGATTGCTACACGCCCTCTCCTCATGGGTGAGATTTGTGTCTTCTCCCCAGAACATCCTTCCTCTGATCCCAGCCTGCTCAATCCTATCCATCCTCAAGAACCCTAGCCCCAAAGGGCTCTCTGGTGTACCCACAGCCACTGCCAAGGCGCTGCCTGCCCCCTAACCACCAGCTCTGCTACAAAGATGGGCCTGGCAGCCACGTGTGCACCGCATATCCCACCTCATGCCCTGTCTCACCCAACTGAGTCCGAGTCAGGGTGGGTGGGCACCCAGCCGCTGGCCACTAGGGTGCTCTGGCATAGAAAGCTCTTCTCTAGCGAGAACAAGTTGGGCCAGATGCTCATTCTTGAGGATGTGGATGAAGAGCAGAAAGATCAACAAGCAGAGGAAACAGACCCTGAGCAGATGCATCGCAGGGCCATGATGCAAAGTAAGGGCCAGCTGGGACTCAAAGTCATGAGGGAGCCAGAATCGAGCATAGCAGAACCTATAAGGCAGAGAAGTTTCAGAAAGAGTCCAGGGTGAGCGTGGTTGATGGCAGCCAAAAGAGGAGTGGACAGAGAAGTAAACTCAAGGCAACTAGGGGAAAGCCTGTTACTGACAGAACAAATGTGAATAACTAAGAACTCCCACACCTGGGGACCGCTGGGCCACTCCTTGTCTCTCATTTCTTGAATTCCCATAAGAACTCCAACCCCTCCCTCTTTCTCAAGAAAACGTAAGCTGGCAAGGAGAGCTCCTGATCCCTGAAACCAAAATGCCTTACAATAACAAGAGAGGGCATATGAACACTGACAACCCATACATGCGGTGGCCCTTCTACTGGCTAAACATGCGAACCTACACCTATCTCTTTCCTTTGCCTCTCACTGTATGTTTTTAATTGATTTGAGAAACCAAGTGATTTGAGCATCTTTAAAAAATACGAATCCTTATTATAATTATGGTAAGTATCACACATTTGTACATTTAAAGTGTCCTTAAATATCTTCACTCAGACTTCAACCTAGAGAACTAGAGCCTTGTCATATCACCCTTTATTCCACATACTGTCCCTAGCACGTACAGCACCGACATTAAAAAAGCAGGCAAGGCCCACTTATTGACAGGCCCTAATAACTTCAGGAGTATGTCTTATTTTGAAAGAGTTGCAGAAACACTACTCGATGCTTTGCTTAATGACAGAAAGCCTGTGAGTCCATTTCATATTTTCAAGTTTGAAATCTATCAAAAGAAGTCCCTGTCGGTCCCAGGGTCTGATCTCTGCGGGAAATTCTCAAGTTCCTTATCCATTGAGTGATTTCAGGAACAGAGAAGGGGATATGGAAGGGGTAGATCACATTTCACACTCTTAAGCTGAAATATCCCCAAAATAAGCTGATCTGCTACAAGAATCAAAATGATGTGAACTCTGCTGCAAGAACAGTGACCCGCTCATTCATTCTTTCAGACACTTACTGATCACCAACAATATTGCAGACTAGTCACTAGGGATACACCAACAGTCAACCAGATTCTTTTTCCCAGGAGTGAGGGAGAAAGACGGGCAATCTCCAACAGTGAAGTGTGCACTGTGGTAAGCCAGGGACCTCCAGAGCACTTGCTGCTCAGGGTGTGGTCCACAAACTACCCGCCTCTGCATCACGTGGGGACTCGTCAGAAACATAGACCCCCAGCCCTACCCCACACCTAGTGAGTCATCAAGTCTGGGAGTGAGGCCCAGGAATCTGCAGTTTAACAAGCCTGCTAGATGATGCAAAGCGCTCTCAAGTCTGAGAAGCAATGCTACAGAATGTGCAGGGCAAGACAAGCAAAAGGAACAGCATCTGCAAAGACACCGAAAAGGGACAGAAAATAGCCATCTCTGGAAACGGCTACATACAGATAGAACAGGCCACCAGTGCAGAGTGGATGTGAGTGGATCTGCCTCAAGATGGTCCAGACCATGAAGGCCCAGGTGCACCGGGTTAAGGGGTTCAAATTGTACCCAGAAGACAATCGGGAACCACAAATAAGTATGACACAGGACAATGAAATAATCAGATTTGAGTTGCAGAAAGATCACTTTAGTAAGGAGAGTGGAAGGGAAAGACTAAAGGTCAGACCAGTTAAGGCCAGGTCAGCAACTTCGGCCAGAAGTCAAGGTGGCCCAGTGGAAGGGAGGGCTATGAGAGGAAGAAAAGCGAAAAAAGACACATGGTTCCCATCAGCTGAAGCCCATTCCAGCAGTAGGATGACAGCTCCGGACCTCTCTTGCTACAAGTCCCAGATGCAGGGAACCATCGCCTCCAAATGAACCCAAAGGGCAACCATAAAAATTGAGACAACCCTTCAGACAAAGATCTGAAAGGTCAGTCACCTGAGAGAGAATGTCTATCTGCAAAGACTGAAGGCATTGAGAAAGGGCATGGGGGAGAGATGGAGCCTGGGGCTTCTGAGCAGAAGCCAGAACCAGGAGAAGCTCCACTTCCGCAAGCACCCTAGAGGCCTCCCCTACTTCCACTCCTGCTCTAGTGGTCTGGTTGGCTAGGCAGGGGTTATTTCCTACTTGGTGGCAATTCTGAGCTCTGCAAGAATTTTTAGGAAAATATAAAAGGGGGTTGGGAGAGAGCATCTTCCACATCTGTCTGCTTAAGCCGCATACATATGGTTTATTATACAGTTTCTCTAGACACAGGAGAATTAGATTTGCTTATATTTAAAACATTCAAACCCTTGGTTTTGTTTCAAGTGAAATGCAAATATTCGACACCACAAGTTGTTATCTCTGGGGGAAACAGCCTGTTTATAATGAAAGAGACTTCAAAAGACTCATTAAAAAGTAATACTATTAATAAAATCCCAAAAGGTGACATTTGCCCCTGAAGTATCTTAAAATCAAACATAGCTAAAAAAATATGACTTGCAAGGAGGCATTGTCAGAAAGAACTTAAGAAGGGGGTGTATATTGTTTCAACCACAAAACATATCTGTTTCAAATGTAATCCCACCCTGGAGGCCTCCTGGAAATATTGCCTTAGAGTCTAGCCATTTCACCTGAGGGTGTGATGATCTTTGAACAATGTCCTTTAGGTGCCTTAGTAAACAAACCATCTGAGGGAACAAAAACTCACACCAAGCCCATGGTGAATATGTGAGGACACCTGCCCCGCCAACAATTTCTCAGAAATAAGAATGCCAGTGTGACCATGATCAAAGCACGATCCTATGAGCAAAGATGTGAGAAGACTCAACCACCCTAAAGAGGAAGACATTACCAGGCTGCTAAGATTAGACTACAGTCCAAATGACAATTAATATTTGCCTTAAGAAAGATCACGGGATTGATCTGTCATCAGACAGACATAAGCAAACCACAGCCATGCTTCTATGTGGGATTGTGGTGGCTGTCCTCTGATCACCCACGCCCTACTGTGCCTGGTGTACAGGCCTGACTGAGTGACTGCCCAGCCAGGAATGACATTTTCCAGCCCCTCAAGCAGTTAGCCGCAGCCACAGGACTGCATTCTAGCCAATGCAGCCGGAGCATAAGAGACGTGCACCACTTCCAGGCAGGTCCAGGACCCACTGAGAAGGGGTGGGCACAGCCACAGGACAAAAGAAGCCCTGGCACCTGAATCACCATGTGGAAGAAAGCTGCCTGCCAACCTGTGAGATGAGGGAGAAACAGACCTATCATGGGAAGTCATTAAAACACGGGAAATATTTGTTAAAGCAGCCGTCACTCTGACCAATCCATCCTTCAAGCGAGGCCCAAAGGAAAGGCAGACCTGCCTAGTCCCAACGGCACAGCCACTCCCGCACCAAAGATGGGAGCATGAAGCCATCTTCACTTTGTAATCCGACCACCTAATGACATGAGACCATTCTGAGCCCAAACCCCTTTATAATTTGCCCATGCAGACTATCTTCAGGGATGGCACGTGAGGCATCTCAGCAGCCGTCTCTCTATGCTTGGTTTACATGAGTTTATCGTTCATGAGTTTGAAGGAGACTCTCGAGGAGGATATACAGAGTAAAGAGAAAAGAGGGTTGCAGTACAACTGCAGGAAAACTGTTAAATGAGGAATGAAGAAAAGGAGCTAGAAAAGGAGACAGGGCTTAGCAATTGTGTCTGTAACATTCAGCCACTCCCAATCATACTCCATAATCTCATTTATATTGTTTCCCATCTCACTCTCACTCTAATATAAGGCCCTTGAGGACAGAAATGTTGTCTATTCTGATCACAGCTGTAGTCCCAGAGCCTGGAAAAGTGCCCATTACGTGGGAAACACTCAATAGATGTTTGATGGATGAGGGAACAAATAAACAAATGGACAAACTGTTAATTCTGACCCAGAGACAGAATGGCTAACCTGAGCTCTCCTATGATCACTGGAGCTTAACTTCATACACACCTACCAACAACTGTCACCCAACAGTGTAAAGGCTGGGCCCTCAGCCTTACCTATGAAATCAGAGGGGAAAAAAAATTTTTTTAACTTTTTATTTTGAAATAATTATAGATTCACAGGAAGCTGCAATAAATAACTTCTGGTTTTGCCTTTAGAGAAGTTAGTTAAAATTAAATCCTAGCAGAGCAATGTAAGTTTATCAGTTTCTTCACAGAAATAAACCCACAAAGATGCCTTTAACAAGATATTGCCAAACTCACTGAGGGAGCTAATTTCAACAGCTTAGAAGGTTGATGGCCAAGCTATAGGAATCTCTGAGTCTAATGCGCAATGCACAGTTGCTGCTTATTAAGATAAATTAAATTTTTTAAATGATCACCACAGACATCGGACAATGTTAGATAACATGGACGCATTAATTTGCTAAGTGCCAGACACTTTAAGTACCTAACACATGTGATCTATTTTTATCTTTACAGCAACCTGCAAAGTAGGTTCCATTATTCCCATTTTGCAGAACAGGAAACTGAGGATTAGGGAAGAGACGTGACTCACCAAAATCATACACCTAGTAAATGGTAGAGCCAGAACATGAACGGAGTCCAGAGTGCATACTTTGAATCAGCATGTAGTTCTCCTGGCCTATCCAACCATCCATCCTGTAACAATGTACCATTTCCTTCTAATGAACAACCTCACTGCAATGCCTAAAATATCGCTGCAATTCTGCAGATGGAGGCTCTCAGTTGAGGATATGAACATCCTTTACTTTCACCTCACTCCCCACTATCCAGTTTAGTTATAGATTTGGGCCAGTGAACTATTAAATTATACAGACAGAGCACCATCTTACTTCTTGCATAATTTTTGCTTATAAGCATCTGGCATGTTTTCACATCAGGAAAGAATCCTGCAGAGAGCCACACAATATAGATATTCAATCATCGCCTGTTATTTTAGTATGTGGCACTAACACTACTTTGATTAACCTAAGAAATGTTCATGAGTAATCACTGTCTCCAATTCCTCCATCAGGAACCAAGATCTGCTGCTCAGAAGGGCATTTTTCCTTCATAATGGTCAGGACTTTGCTCTCTGCTCAGCACAGAAGACGAGGAGAAAGCAAGAAATCAGCAGTGAGAGGAGACTTTGATAAGGCTGCAGACTACCGGTACCACTGCACTAACCTGCCAGCCCCATCCTTGCTGATGTGGTCAAGGCTGCCTGTCTCTTCTCCACTGCCCTACCATTAACATTCAAGGCAGCCTGAGGTCAGATGAGAAACAGATGCACCAAGAACTCAGGCTGAATTCAAGGAATGCTTTAGAGAATACGGCTATAGATTTGAGGCACAAAAAGAGTGCAGGTCCTGGAGGCAGACAGATTTGGGTTCAAATCTGGGATGGTCACTTGCTCACCACGAGACATGGGTCAGCTGCTTCACTTCTGAGCCCACAGTTCCCCACCTAAAAGGCGGTGACCCGGCCCACAGGGCTCTGCCTACCTCCCCACCCTCATCTCCCCTACCCTGGGCTCCAGCCACACCAGCCCCCTTTCCGTTCTTCCCGAGCCTCCTCTCCATGCTCCACATACCAGATCGGCTCACTCACCACCCACGTCACTCCCTGCATGGCAGACGATGGCGAGGTAAAAACTACACTGTCTGAACACCTTTGCTAATAGAATTCCACATGGGACTTAGTTGCCACTACACATGCTCAGGAAGACTGATTAAGAACCGAGTCACACGGTGAAAGAGGCAGGGAACAAAGCACTCATGCTGCCAGCCCAGGTCACACATGGTGTGGCGCTGGCGCTGACCCACTAGGCAGCTGCTGCCCCATTCTGCAGCTCTCATAGTGGCATAGGCAGGGCTCCCCCAGCAGTCCGGACCTGCTGTGGGGTCTAGGGGAACTGTTCCTACGATCTCAGAATACAGTCTGAATATTCAGCCCTTCCAAAGATTTGGCAGGTAGCCACACCCCTTATTATAAATCCCTATTTGCTTAAGCTAGTCAGAGTAGATTCTGTTGTCTAAAAACAAGCATGCCCTTTGTCTAGACTTTTCCCGTTGCATGAGACACCCTTTCCTCACCTTCCAGCACAGTCCTTCCTTTGCTTGGTTAACTGTGGGTCCTACTTCACAGCTCAGTCAAGCATCACTTCTTCAGGGAAACCTTCCCTCACTTTCCAGCACCAGGTCAGATTTCTCTGTCATGTGCTACCCAAGTACTCTCCGGTTTTTAGGGCAATTATCAGTTTTCCATTATACACGCAGAGGTGGGATCATCTTATCATATGCCTCTCCCCTGCTTGACTGCAAGTTCCCTGAGAGCAGGGATCATGTTTGTCATCCTCAGGGTATCCCTGGCACAGTGACTGACCTATATAAGCCACTTACTAAGTATTTCTGAATGGATGAGTAGAGGACTCCACCTTGCAAGCAAGGCTGTTGGGAGGACTGAGGACACATCCAAGTGAAGAGGCCACCATAGCAGCGGAACCAAAGAAGCACTCACTCAGTAGTGACTCTTCTTGGGCTAGGCAATTGGGGCTATGATACTGCCTGCTCTTCTAAGATGGAGGGACCACTGATGCACCTAGCGGCTGAAATGGCGCCTCCATCAGGGAGCCTTTCACATTCACACCACAGTATCTACTGATATCCAGGGAATATGCTGGAAACTAACACCACACTCCTTTCCAGCTTTAAAAAGTACTATCTGGGACGAGGAGTTCAATCATATGTTTTCAGCTATATGCAAGGGGCTAAATCAGAGGCACCCCGTCTACCAAATCAGTGTGGGCCAAAGCTACTACCAGGGAAATTCTGGACACGATAAGCCTTTAATGAAATGTTCGCCATTGGTGTGAGAAAGCATCAGTGACCCCACAAATAAAATGTGCTCATATACTTTCATCAGTACTCTAACCAGCCCGTTTGTAAAACCACTATCCGGATGCTAGAACTTGAACATGGACCAGCCCAGCATTCTTACTTTCCCCTCCGCCATTCCCACCACCTGTAAGCATGGATTCTGAAAGGCCTTAAGACAACAACCCCAATCAGTCGTGATATCGCTGAATCAACGTCTTTTTCCTATAAACATCCTTGAATTTCTATCCCAGGCACCCTCTTCTTATATTATATCCTGGAATCCCCTTTCTTTCAGTGATCCAGCACCTCTTTACTATTTTCATCTGGTAACACAACATTTTTGTCTTTCATATATAAGTGCCTTCCAGCAAAAATCCAGGCGACTACCGTCACTTAAATTGTTAAGAAGTGTGGGTACATGGTGAGCACCTGAGGAAGACAACAAGAGACAGCTAAAAAAGATTAAGGCTGAGAAAAGTAAATTGTAGTATCCACTCAAATAAAATGTTTCAAAAATAAGGGCTAGAAAATCTGAAAAAAAAATTCTAAGTAAGAAAAGGAGGCTGGATGCTATGAATCAGAGGACCTTTTGAGGTAATAGTGACCACTGGTCTTAGGTAGACTCAGCAAAATAGATCAACTTTTTACCTCTTAGGAGATGACAAAACTCCAGCTAGGGTATGAAGTCAAATGGGGAATGAATCTGGTAAAACAAGATGTCAAGTCAAGAACTAGTCACATGTGTTCTGATAAAATTTATCAAGCCAGTTCTTCCTGTTAGACACAAAGCAAACACACACATACCTTCTCCCTCCCTGCCACCCGTCTCTCCCTCCTCCTCCCCACCTCTTCCCCCTTCCTCTTCAATTTTAGTCAGAGGAAGAGAACTGAGTTGTCTGAGCAATGCTGAGAGGTCAACACACACACACACACACAGAGTGTTGACATTTACCATTCCTAAAAGAGAAAAATTTTCCCAGCCCTAATCTCTACCCATAAACTAACTCAACTTTACTGCCATGAAGGTTAACAAAAAGACATCAGTGCCAGCAGGCCTGGGGCTCCAGAACCAAAAAGAAGTGGGGTCCCCAACCTCTGTCAAGGGCCTCAGGCCCAGGACCTCCTCTCGACCACACAAGGAATTTCCCACACACACTGCTGCCTCTCATTGACCCAAAGGAAAGGAGACACAGGCTTCTGGTTTCAGACTGGTAGGAATGACAAACCAATAAGGAAACATTGATAATCCAAAAGACAAAAGGGGTAAAGGATACTAAGAAGCAATTTCAGAGAAAAGGAAAAACAGATGACTCCTAAACTTAACATAGTCCATTTCACTAAGAAAGAGAAATGCTAATTAAAACCACACCAAGATATTATGTTTCACCTATTAGACTGGCCAAGATCCCTAAGCGCCTGAACACAGTGCATTTGCATGGGTATGAGAAAAATCAGCATTTTCATACATTGTCAGTAAGTGTGTAAATCAGTAGCCTCCAACTTAAAATTCTTTATCAAAAATTAAAAATGTGTATATTCTATATCTTGTAGTAGTGAAAAAGAATATGAAAACGAATATATGAATGTTCCTATGACTGAAGGATTGTGCTGTACACCAGAAATTGACACAACATTGCAAATTGACTATACTTCAATAAAAACTTATGTATATACCAAAAAATTAAGATGTGTAGTCATTTCACGCAATTATTCCACTTCTAGGAACTGACTTTACATTGGTATACATATATATATACACACACACAAACACTGTGACTGCAAGTTGCAGATACTGATCAGAAGGGACTGGTTAAATGCTTTATGGCAGATGCACACAATGAAATACTATGCATTTGAAAAAACCAAAAAGATGTACTGTTAAAGAATGTTATTAAAGCTGATTGTTAAGAAAAAAAATGCAAAGTGCATTAACAGATATATAGTATGCAACCATATATGTAAAAAGGTGGAATTATGTATTTTACATATATTGTATATAATTACATATAAAAATACCTATGTTCACTTGTATATGCATAAAATAATCCTCTAATGAAACAAAAGAAATAGGTGATATCAGGTGCCTCTGGGATGGGGACCTAGACGGCTGGGAGAAGGGGTGGGAAGGACACTTATCACTCTATACTTTTTGTATCTTTTGAATTTTTGACATTTTTTAAAAATTTTTAATTGCTCTGAAGAAACATTTGAAAGCTTGCAACTCACAATGCAAAAAAAAATAACAGTGTGGTGTTTACTGTATAATGTGAAACGAGCAACCAAAACTTCAGAGTGCTTCTGCTGCAGCCTTGTGACAAGGGAGACCACTGCAGGGCAGTGTCAGGTCCAGCCACTCATGAGAACAGCATATGGCTCTCCAGAGCCCCAATGGCCAAGGGACAGACAGCGACGTGAGGAGCAGTGAAGGGGCCGATGCTGAAGGGGTCCGGGGGCATTTCACAGCCGGCACAGTCAGAGCTCTCGGAAAAGCGTCAAGGGGCAAGATTCCAAAATAAGGGGAAAATGCCTGAGGCACTACTGAAAAACAAAAACCAAACCCACAAACAGGCCAAGTGATGCCTTGAGAGAGAATTCCTAGACCCCGAAAGAGCCGACACAGGCCAGCTTGCCTCCCAGCTCGTCCCCCTCAGGCTGAGTATCAGGTAAGGGAACCAGAGGGGCTGGGGAAGGCCCGAGTATGCCCTACGTGTTTCCTGCTTCTTTATTCTCCAAACTCAGAGCACCAGCTCTCTCATGACTCCACCCTGAGCCACCTCACTCCAGCCCATCCCAATCCTTCAGCCACAATCTCTGCTCTCTATTCTCCTTGTCCTCCCAGCATCCCAGGCCGGTCTACCCATAAAATACCTTCACACCATCAAAAGTTCTCCCAGTGCACTGTCAGCCTCCCAGAAAGACTGTTTCTTCCTGTTCCCGACCAAACTCTTGGAATCAACAATTTACTTGTGCTGACTATTAAGTCTCTGTGGACTTATGCCAATATCACTCCAACAGAGCCTGGGGGGATTCATTTCTTTCATCATCCTTTACATACATCTCTGCTGTTTAGAACCATTCCAAAAGGACCAAAGGAGCAGAGAGAATCTGTCTCTGGCCATAGGGACCTACAGGGTGGGGTGGGAGGCGTGGTGAGTAATTGAGATTGAGTGAGAATGAGGGGGTAAAAGAAGACAACTAAGTTAAATAAATGTTTTTCAAGTTACTGACTTATAGATTAATGTGGTGACTGGCTAGCAATGTCTAACAACCCCTCCCCTACCTGTTCATCAGAAAACTTTCACTGAAAACATAACCAAACTCCAATTAGAATGGTAGGGTGGAAAAGTTCTCTAAATCCTATTTGGCATGATTTTGTCTTTGAGGTAAGAAGAGTAGTGAGTATTGAGAATTTACCCCAGAAGACTGTTAAGTTCATCCCTTCAAAAGGGGGGAAAAATCACGACACTTATGTTTAGGGTTTCAAAAGTGTGTGTGTTTGGTTTAAAATGAAAGATAATTTTTTCTAGTAGGATCTGGCTGGAAGGATACTTCATTTGCCAAACCTCTCTCCCTAGAGTCAGGTAAAGATATACTGCATATATGAGATAGAAGAATACGTGTATTTGCTTACATATACATATACCATTCCTGGGACAACGAATAACAGACAACACTGGTCGTCTTTGGGACAGAAAACCAATAAAGATCAGACGCCCATCCTGCTGGCTGAGCTTCACAGGTAAATGAGCAGACAAGCAACAAACTGCTTTTTAAGAATGAAAAAATGGAAACCTCACATGTACAAGAAATATTTTAAAAATTCTCACACTTCATGTTATCAATGGACAAAGGAAAAAACAACGAAGGTAAAAGCAAGGCTGAAGAGTAAGGTTCCCACGCAGAGAACACTGACTGTGCGGGAAACACTCCCAGCTCAGGACAGGAGGAGAGGCGGTTGCTGTGGCTGCAGAGGTAAGAGGTACACGGGGCCAAACGCCAGGACCCCAAGGGCCACGGCCGGGAACATGGATGCTCTGCTGAGAGCAGTGGGCAGAGAGTGACAGTTTTCCATCAAAGGAGTAGGAGGATCAGATCTGTGTTGTTTTTTTTTTTTTTTTCACAGCAAGGATAACGGATTTGAAGAGGGTGGAAGCAAGAAAAGTTAGAGGCTGACTGAGGGAGCACAGGGGAATGGACAGTTAGGAGAAGTACTGAGAAAGTGAAATGACCAGAACTTGGTAGCTGAGTGGGCCCATGTGGTTAGAAAGGAGTCAGAGACAGGGACCCGCGTGCAGGCCTGAGATGCTGGGTGCGGGGAGCCAGGGACGGAAGGGTGAAAGATGGTTTTGTGAAAAAGACATGTTTAGAGTGACAGTGGGACATTCAAGGGAAGATGTCTGGTGGATGGAGAGATGTGATCATCAGCCTCCATGTAACCAAAGAGTAGCCGACTGAGAACTGGACCTGGGAATCACTCACATGTAAGGTACAGGTGAAGGTGAAGGAAGGGGTATTGGAAAAAAAGATTAGGAAGAGGTAGTCATAAAAGCAGGAGGAAAACCAGAAGATGGCATTGCAGACAACAAATGAGAGCATTTCAAGAAGGCAGTCAGTGTCAAAAGCTGCCAAGGGTCAATGAGACAAGCACTTAAACACAAGGTACTTTCTGGCAACTGTGGCAAAAACGGAGGCAGTGGAGCTTAGGGGGAGTAGGACGACCCATTCTAAATTCTACACCAAAGGACTACACAATCCAGACGGTTAGGATCACTTGTGAAAAGTAAACCACAAAATGACCTATAAACACATCATAACAGAAAAGCAGGAAAGAAGATTTATCATTTCTTTACAAACCACTGTCAACCATCCACATATAGGATGTGCTCAGTATCTGAAATTTCAAGGGGAAAAACATCCAACATCTGAATGAAAAAATCGAAATTTCTAATGAAAACGAATATATGTATGTACATGCAAGAGTGAGACATTGCACTGTACATCAGAAATTGACATTGTAATTGACTGTACTTCAATTTAAAAAATTGAAATTCCTAAAATATTAACCAAAAAGACTGTTCATTCCAATGTTTGAGCAGTGAATTTGCATCAGCACCTATGAAATGCTCAGCCCATGAGCTGCAACAGTGCTGACCCAGGGTCCCTAAAAGCCTTCCACAGTTCCCAGAGGCCACCCTTGCCAATCAGGCAGGAAGGACTTGAATACAAGGCCACAGAGGAAGCTAGAAGAGAGCGAGGCTGCCAGCAGCACATTAGCACGGCAACGTGGGGGAATGAGTACCCCAGCCAGGCCTAGCACCATGCCCGATCCATATGGATCCCCTCCCACTGAAACCCTTCACTTCAGACTCTCATCTAGATGACTAATTCAGGTGGGCGTTTTGCTTTCTGGGATGTGGAGTCCAGCCAAAGCAAGTTGATAGGCACAAGAAGGAAACCTAAGAACTGAAGAAAGAAAAACACATTAGCCATGAAAACCACACACTGCTGTCCCAAAAGAGGCCCCTTGCTCTCATCTTAAACAGAAGCCAATGCTCCAAACGGGGTTGGGGGGGGGGGCGCTCCACTGATACCAAACAAACATTAAGGGGATCAGGCTGTTGCAGATTCTTACAACGGACTGTTACATCCATTCCAACTCATGCATGTTACAGAAAAGAGAAGGAACATGCCCAAGGTCACACAGAGTCTGGCTGGACCTGGGTGAGAACCTGTCTGACTTTTCTGCACTATCCCATGAGTCCTTCTAAAGGCCAATCACTGCCAAATACTTCTACCCAGCCTTGGCTCTCCCCAAGGATCTAGTCCCAGATATCCTGCCATCTCTTTGACACCTCCTCTTGGCTACCTCAAAAGTTCAAATTCCAATATCCAACACTGATCTCAGGATCTTTCCCTAATGCTTCCAACACTAGTTTTTCATTCAGGGCTTCTTGACTTGACAGATGACATCACCATCCAGCCAGTTTCTGAGACAAAGACTAAGGAATCATGCCCAGTGTTTGAACTTCAGGCCTAATACTTCCTAGCTGTGACCTTAGGCAAATTAAATAAGCTCTTTAAACCTCAGGTTTTGTCATCTGAAAAATGGGATAACAACAAAAATTATCTCCTAAGATAGCTGTGAGCACTGAAACAGAGGTGTATATAATACTAAGCCTGTAGAAAAGGGCCTGTACATGCAGCTCCCTCTACTTCTTGCTCACTCTCCCCAATCGCACTCCCTCACCTGGTTAACATGGAGGAATCCTTCTCCTCTCAACTCAAATGTTACTTCCCGCTAGAAGCGTTCCTTGATCCCCTGTCTGCCATGGCTAGGTCCTAACTTCCCCCTGACATTCTTCATCTTCAAAGCATAGGGTAATGTACTTTGTGATGGTTTGATTGATGGCCATCTCCTCCAACAGTCTGTAAGCTCCATGAGGGCAAGGACTGGGAGTGTTATATCTCGTATCTGTATTCTCAACACAGCACCAGGCACTTGATAGGTGTTTAGTAAACCTTAGTTGCTTGAAGTGCCCAAGAAGCATGTTCACCAGCAGAAAAACGGACCTAGAGATTAGAAGTCCCAGGACACCAATCCAAGTGAGAGCCCATGGCCATCCCAGCCAGGGGGACTAAGGAGAAAGGGCCTGGTGACCCTGTCTAACCATGGCGAAGTTCAGGATTTACTGCTTCTTTGACCCTCATTCTAACAGTTCAGGATACACTAAAATACACTCTGTAGAAACATGCACAACCACACCTTGCAGATTTTTTGGATGAACCCCAGTCCCTCTGATACCTTTCCTAATGTAACCATCACTCCACAGTAGGTATGATTCTCATGTTTAAAGACACATATTTCTGCACCACAGGACCTCTAAATACAGCCAACTACTACATCTGGGGCTCAGCTGAAGAAACAGCTGTCTGTTCCAACTTGGGGGTTAAACTGAGCTCTAATGGACCTAGGAGAGAATGGCATCTTGGCTTCCCAGTGTGGTACCAATAAGGTATTTTCCAGAATATTTTTTACTACACCCAATGTTCATTTATAGAGCAACTCTAGAATCTGGCCTTCTTGTCCTGTGGGACTCTAATGGATAGCACAGTATTTGAAAGAAGAGGGTTCGACACTTGGCAGGTCTGGGTTCAAATTCTGGCTCCGCCACTTAACTAGTTACAAATGAAACCTCAGACTGTTAGTTGACCTCATTTAGCCACCATTACCTCATCTGTGGAAACAGATATAACAGCATCTAGATCTGACCATTGCAGGAAGCAAGCATTACATACAGATACCCAGCAATGGCTAAATTGTCTACAATCTTTATGAAAATTCTCTGTACACAGAGTACTACCTTAGAAGATAAGTTCTGTGGCAGGCCTAACACAGAGCTCCATGCCCAGTGACTATTCAATGGACACCGCGGTCTTTCTTAGCCCGTTCACTCTGTTCCAGACGACCAGCCCACTTCTTTATGGGACTATCTGACATCACCCTTCTATTTGAGAACTACCTGACATAAATGATCCTTATTCCTAGGTTGGACAACTGTAATGTTATACAAACCACCCTACTTCCTCTTGTCTTTAGAGTCAAACAGTGAACCCAGTTTTCTCATAATTTCTCTCAGGCAGACACACACATGTGTGCACGCACGTGTGCCCACCCTTTTCTGGAACTATGACTTCACTAGCATAGGACTCAGAGGTACCACACAAGATAACAACTGAAGACATGGTAAAAAATAAGAACTCTTTGTCCAGAGGAAGGGAAGCTGAAATTTTCTAAGCTGTGGGTAGCCAGGAGAAACTGAGATAACATTTGTGTTTCTATCGTATTTCTCTTGTATCTATTACATATAGGAAACTGTACTTGCTGCCACTTGTAATATAACTGTTGTCCAAACAGCATTGGACTGGGCACTGAGGGAAAATACAGGAGAACTACCTCTGCCTTCCAAAGCTTGCAATGTAATTGGAGGCACAAAACAAATGAGCAACAGCTAACTACGCACTGAAGATGTAATAATAAAGAATAAGGTAGAGATAAGATAGGTTGTTTTAGAAAAAGTAAAGTTATCCTAAATGAGGTGCCTAATGATTAAGCAGGTGAAGGTGGAAGGGCATTTTAGACACACCAAGATCAAGAACCAGCCAGGATTACTCTGGAGACACTGAGAAGGAGTAGAAACAAACACAGTAGAAAAGATTTAGGAAAACATACAAGCAACAGAGTAAGAACTGCAACATTTCAGGGGGCAGAGTTTTAGATCTTTCTTACAAAAAAAAAAAAAAAAGAGAGAGAGCCGATCAAAAAGCCATGTCCCCAAAGTCTCCCATTGGCATTACCCCACGACACCACTTACCCGGATAAGGGAAGCCTGATGTCGAGGGGGTTTGGGTCCTGGGCCACCTGACGAGGGTCCCTCAGGCTGGACAAGGGACTGCCTAGCTTCATAAGGAGCTGAAACAGCAGGAGAGAAAGTCAGCATGGTACACAAAGATTCTACCCCAAAATCATGATTTCACACTCAAACTGATACAGTGTCTGCTCTTCAGGGAAGAATTAGCAAAGAAATTAAGAATTTAAACACATAGGGCCACCTAAGACAAACAAACCTTGGTGACCCTGGGTACAATTTAAAGAAACAATCTAAAGACAGTCAACCAATTCATGATAAGGCAGGAAAACAATTACATCAGGTTAATATTAGAATAAATCATAAGAGTGATTGGTGAGACTAAAGTGGGATAGAAAATAATGAGAGTAGTTAGAAAAGTGCCACGTCATAAATGCTTATATTCTAAATCTATGGTAAGTTCTATATATACCCTCCTATTTAAAACTCACCATCCACCCCTCCAAAGAAGTAAGAAAACAAATATGCATTTTGAACATTAAGAATCAACATTATTGTTTATTTTCGAAAAATAAATGGCACTGTCTTCTTTCCCTTGTTGGAAAGAATGCAAGACCAAGTAGAGAAAAATACAGAAAGGAATAAATGTATTTTATATGTACTACTTTATTATTTGATAACCAAACTAAAAATAACTTTGCTACCTTTAAGAAAGCTTTTAAGCCACAAAAATGAATGAATTTTTTTTCCTTCCTTTTATTTCCAGAACACTTACTAACGACCTTGCCAACATGGTAAGAAATCAGTTACACATAACCAGGTACTACTCAGCTCTAACAGAAAGGAGAAATGAGCACCCAAGATGAAACCATTTCTGATCTCTGTGGGTTAACAGTTCAGGTTTTTGGAGTATATAAGTAAGTAAATGCTTTCTTTCTGTAGTTCCTTATAAATAAAATTAGGTAGAGAGAGCAGAGCAGCATGTTATGGCATGACCTTTAGCATAGTTTGATCTTTTTAAAATAAAGAAGGTATAACAACAGCACATCATGAACAGCAAACCACTCATGGACTCACAGCTGCTCTCTGTATTTCCTCCAAGGAACTGGAATACAACATTATAAAACATTAAAACACATTAAAACATCAAAATCATTGCCTGGCAAACCATGAAATGGATTTTCCAACCCTGCTAATGGATTCGAAATACAAAAACTGTAAAAGAAACATACACAGAGAGCACATAGTCCAAATCTTAAAAATAAGTTTCAGCTGGTAGGCAGGAGCTGTCCTCGAAGAAGGATTTTTAAGATCATTCCATTTTGATGGAACATCAAACTAAACTCCTCCTGCTGGAAAGTTTGGACCACAGGAAACTGTACATGGCTGGGACACTAGAGGACACCAGCTTTCCCTAGGAAGCTGATCCCACACGCCTCTGGCTCCCCTCAGAGGGAAGGAGCTTCTACTGCTCAGGACGGACATGTGTCGGGGGAGCCCACCTGGCCCATGGCCCCAGTCTCTCACCTACAAGGGCCTTCCTCCCCTAGGAGGAGACAGACACACCTCAGCAGTAAGGCATGAACTCAGCTGCCTGGTGGGGCATTTCTGGAGAGACTTGATCTTGATGCCAGATTTATCTCTTCCTATTCCCATGAGACGCCTGGGGTGGCCACACTTGCCTGAGACTAGAAAGGTGAGTGTCTAAAGCTATCTGGTCACAAATCTTAGACATGTGTTCCAGTCAGTTCTATCGGTACCAGAGCTGGTATTTGAGCCACCATCAGTCTGCCTCCTGTCTCATTCCTTAATTGGAACTGAACTCAGGAGGTAAAAAGGTAAGTGCTAACTCATTGCCTCTACTCTCCTACCTCCCAAATAAAACCCAAAACACACAACTCAGTACAAAATAAATAATTTTTAGCTCCCCTTACAAGAGGTCGTATAAGGAATGGAAGTACCACCTATGAAATGAACCCTTTCACTCTGAGATTCACTGTCAAACTAGAACTGAGACCACAAACCTCAATGCAATGAATGATATCCAGAAGGTGACTTTCAAGAATACTTAAGAGCTTCAAAAGTAAAACGGGCACCAGATTCTAGAAACACAAAAGAAAATATGAGGGAACATTTGAGCAGCTACAATGTGCCAGGAGCTGTGCGAGGAGCAGAGGTCTGTACACATTCCTCATCTCATCCACAGAGCAAGCCTTGGAGGCAGAGATTATTCCATTTCACAGACATGGGAAACTGAGGCTCAGAAAGGTGAAATGCCCATAGTCACACAGGACACAAATGAGAAATGTAGGCCACCAAGTCTATCTTTAGGCCCAGGAGACTGAAATTATAGCCCATACTCTTAAGTTAGTAGATATCTAGAACTGATACATCAGAATAAGATGTATAAGAAAAAGGAGAACAGACACATTGATTTTAAGATAAGACATTAGATATCAGAATAAACAGGTAAAAAGAGTTGAAAGCAGTTGCCTCTGGAGACTAGAAACAGGCTGAGAGGGAAGGAGAAGAGTTGTTTTTACTATAAGCATTTAAGTATTATTTAAATACATACATGTACTACTGTGATTTAAACATTATTTTTTAAATACAGATAGGAGTATCTGCCTCTGAGGGTTGTAGTAGAAGAAAACAATGCACGTAAGTCTCACCCAACAAGCAACAGCTATATAGCTAAGCCAGCAAATGAAACTAGCAGAAGCCCAAGAGAGAAGCTGAAGAGGGGCTCTGAATCACAGACTGGTCTGAAGATGCTCGGTCTGATTTAAAAGCTACACACACACCCCATTAGTCAGGAATCACTGCAGGATCTTGGACAGGGAAATGACCCCAGAAAAACATATTCCTAGAAAATTCTCCTAGCTCCAAAACTCCTTTCTGAAAATGCACAACTTAAGAATAACTTGAGAATGCTTAGTACCAAAGCCACTAAGGTTTAATAGGCTTTAGATATGCTACTGTGTAGATCAAAGGAACAATGAAATACAGAAACAGGGAAGAGAATCTTGGGTTTGTCAGATGGGTTGGTGACATTGTAAAGACAACAGAGGAGAGTTAAGAAACATGAAAAAAACATGGAATCTTTAAGAGAAACTGAGTTCTGAATATGTAGGGAGAAAGAAAATGAAAATACATGAGTTTCTCTTACTTCCTGACCTAGAGATAGATGACAGAAAAGGAAGCAGACAAGTGAAAAAAAAAATCCTTTGGAAGGAAATCCATGGATGTTACAGAAACAGGAATGACCAAGCTCTGAAGTGAACAGTATCAATTAGAAGCAAAAATCACAAGATGGACTGAAAGTGTATAAAACTCTCCCTCCCTTTGACTTAGACAGATGGAAAAGTCTAAATGGAAATACCTATAAACATTTTACTTCTGAATGACCTCGTTCCCAGCTACAGAGACCTAACAGGCTTCTAATTGATGGACAGAATCAGAAAACTCAACTCCTAGAGAAACAGAAGACTGTTTACTCAGACTCCTCTCTATGGGTATACTGTGCAAAGGAGAACCCTCTGGAAGAGTAGCTCACCAAGTTTAAGGATCATTATAAACACTGAAGAGAGAAACCAACATACCAACTGCAGGCAAGAAGCACTAAATTCTCATGCACTGCCAATGGGAATATACAGCCACTTGGTAAAACTGTGGCAGTTTCTCATACACCTACCCTAAGGTGCAGCAATTCCACTCCTAGGTATCAGGAAAACAACAACATATGTCACAAAACGACTCACACATAATGTTCATAGCATCCTTATTCATAATAGTCAAAGACTGGAAATAACCTAAATGTCCATCAACAGGACAACAGGTCATCAAATCATGATACATTCATACAATGGAACACTCCTGAGTAATAAAAAGGAACAAACTGCTTAGACACACAACAACATGGAGAATCTCAACCACTATGTTGAGGGAAAGACACATAAGAGTACAGTCGTTCAATATGATTCCATTTATCTGAAGTTCTAGAAGAGGCAAAACTAATCTAGAGTGATAAAAATCAGAACAGTGCTTGCATTGGAGGGACAGGGAGTGACTGGAAAGGGGCATCTCAGAGGTGAGAGAAATATTGTATTCCTTTTTTAATGAGTATTTTAATTTTTTATTGACATATTTATCTATAATATTATATTAGTTTCAGCACAGTGATTCAATACTTATATAGATTATACCCCATTTAAAGTTATTATAAAATAATGGCTATATTCCCTGCGCCGCACGGTATATCCCTATAGCTTATTTATTTCATACATTGTAGTTTGTACCTCTTAATCCCTGACCACTATCTTGCCCCTCCCCACTGGTAACCACTAGTTTGTTCTCTAATCTGTGAGTCAGTTTCTGTTTTGTTACATTCATTCGTCTGTTTTATTTTTTAGATTCTACATACAAGCGATAACACAGCATTTGTCTTTCTCTTTCTGACTTACTTTACTAAGCATAATGCCCTCCAAGTCCATCCATGTTGCAAATAACAGAATTTCATAATATTTCATTGCATATGTATGTATGTGTATGTGTGTATACATACACACATACACAAATACACACACACACATCTTATTTATCCAGTCATCTGTTGATGGACATTTAGGTTGCTTCCATACCTTGGCAACTGTAAATAATGCTGCTATGAACACTGGGCTGCATATATTTTTTTCAAATTAGGGTTTTCATTTTCTTCGGATATATACTCAGGAGTAGAATTGCTAGACCATGTGGTAGGAGAATATTTTATTCTTGATCAAAGTAGTAGATGCATGGGTATATTCATCTCAAACTGAAGATTTTAAATGTGTGCATTTTATCATATATAAATTTTACCTCATTTTAAAATAAAAGGCTAAGAAAGAATGAGAGCACGGACAACACTGCCAAAGACTGCTGAAAGTCAAGAAAGACGGAGAGAAGCAGGTTGTTTCCTTACCACTGAGGGGAATGAAAGCCCAATTTGAATGGAATGAGGAGAAAGTGGAGAGAGTTGGTACAGACAGGTTTTTTAAGGAATATTAAAAAAGACATGGTAGAACCTGGTGATAGGCTGACTCAGTACAATAAAAAAATGACTCACTTGTTAATTAAAAACCAAAAAAACGCACCATGTTAGGCATACAACTCCAACTTTCAAGCGCAAGTGAAATTAGGGGGAAAAACCCATTTCTAAAAATAGGGAAATCCAGCAGGAGAGACTATAAGAGGAAAATGAAGAATTCTCAACCCTGTTGCATTTCAGACACCAATGGGACACTCAAATTTCAGGGGAGTGATTTTTTGTTACTAATCTCTAACAGCATTATTTTGGATTTGCATCAGACTTAGTTTCCAATCACATTTCAGATTTCACATACTGATTTCCAATCAGTATCAACACAGATACTCCTCGCTTATCCTCACAACACCCCTATAGGGTACTATTATTCCATTTAAAAAAGAGGAGAGGAAATCATGGTTCAGAGCAGTCAGCGGCTCACCCAGGGTCACACAGCTAGTCACATAAAGCCTCACCCCCCTGATTGCAATCAAAAGATTTTTCCATTATGCCACATCTGCTTCTCTCTGCAAGATTACAGCCTCTCTTTAGTCCAGCCTAGCACACATTTTTATATCTGTGTCCCTCCAAAAGTCACCACTATTTTCAACCCAGCAAAAACCTGCAGTAACCGGGTCGTTTTCAGTTACAGCTCCCAAAATAAAAAAGGGGGTTACGGATATCCAATTTTAGAATACCTTTCATAGGTCATATTTTAAACTAGGAGCCCGAGCCCCAGGAGGACAAAGACACTGCGGTGAATTTATGGAGCTTTGAGCACTGCAGCCAAGGAAGCCAACTCTGCAAGTCATCCTCAGAACCAACTAACGTATCTTACCACTAACACGGCCAGCACAGCATAACTGTGAGGGAGCAGGCAACCCCACAACTGGGCACAGCGCAAACCTCAGCACAGTGCCTCCCCTGGCAGTTCCCGTATTCTTATTCCCAAACACAAAGGCTAAATATTTTCATTTATGTGATCAGTCTTTAAAGGTTGAATCAATTCTTCTGCAGTTATATTTTCAAGTACTTTCATAAAAGCAGTTATTATATAAATATGTTTGGTATGTTTGCAGAAAGGAGTAACAATTCCAAAACAACACAAATCCTTCATATGCTATGTTCCTGTGTACACAAATCTGTATATGAAGGATTAAATCATCTAAATAGTTATCTACAAGTTTAAAGATGAGCTAGTTTGTAGGACAGCAAACAAAGCATTACTAACATAGGTTTCATTTTGTATTTTTTTAACCTTGCTTCAGAGTGTAAAATCAAATTGAGCCAGCTTTCCAAGGACAGAGGTAATTAAGTCAGGAGACTCAGCAGCTGGTGGCGATGCTGCCTGACAGACTAAGGAGTCTCTAAGACACTGCCTGGGACAGCTGGCCTCTTACCTGGATGCATCTGTTCCGTGCTGCTCCGCAGTTTGCTGTAGCCATGGCTCAAGGGCACCCTCTGGTAATGAGGCGGGGAAGAAGGAGGGGATGCGAGGGGTGACATCGCGGGAGACTGCGTTTCCTGCTTCAAAGAATCAGGGCAGAGTTCAGAGGCAATCACTCGAGGAGCCTGGTGAGCTGAGCTGCAGTTATGAAGTATAATGCAACTCTACTGCTGATAAGCCGGCTGGTTTAACAAATGGAGGCGATGTTTTCTCAAAAATGCAGCTTGGTTAAAAAGCAGCATCTGAGGATTCAGAAGTCTCCCAGAGAATAGTTTCACCAGAGCTCAGTTACCTAAATTACTAAAACAAGTCTAAAACACTTTCAGATACTCCAATAATATTTTCCTTTGGAAAATGAAAGACTCATTACATGAAATAACATTCATATTCTCCCATTTTGATCTCTTTGTGAATAGATTCAATTTGTATTCACTAATAAAGGCTCCTATTTCCTGGATTTACACTTACCAAGTCTTCCAACAAATGTGATTATTTTTAAAATATTCTATGCTTAATGCTAAATATACTAAATACTCTTGGAGCTTACTAGCCAAAGTAAAATGCAAAACAATTCATTATGGGTAAACTACTCCAACTAGCCTGCTCCTGAACACTGGGATGGAGACTTAATAAACTAAAATTCAAATCCCAACTCGAAGTGTGAACTTCACATAGGACCCCAGGCAAGATAAGCAACCTTACTCTGCCATTGGGTTTCCTCTTTTTTTTTTTCCCAATGCTACCAATAGTGATTACTTTGGAATACCCAAGTAACAATGAAACAACAGAGACTATCTGGGTCTTAGTTCCCCCCCCCCCAAAAAAAAAACTGCAATCTGAAACACTAATCAAGTACTCTTTTTCAAGAAAAAGAAAAAGAGTATTTGCTTTGAAGTGTGAGCTCACACCCACAGACTGGGTGGGCCTCACATAAACCCAGACTGAAGTGAAAGGATGTGTCCTCAATCACGCAGCCAGGGGGGTGAGCCTAGAAAGTTCCCAGGGCATTAACCATCCTGGAATAGTGAACCCTCATTCCTCTCCAAGTCCTGGTGGGAAAACATGCCAAAGAGTATTGACTGGAGACTCCTATACAGACATATTCATTTTATTGCACTTGGCAGATGTTACTTTTAAAACAAAAAACAAATTGAAGGTTTATGGCAACCCTGCATCAAGCAAGCCTATCAGTACCATTTTTCTGACAGCATTTGCTCACTTTGTGTCTTTGTCACATTTTGGTAATTCTCACAATATTTCAAACTTTTTCATTATTATTATATTTTAGGGTGATTTGTAATCAGCAATCTTTGATGTTACTGCTAAATGCTGAAGGCCCAGATAATAGCATTTTTTAGCAATACAGTATTTTTTTAATTAAGGTATATATATTGGTTATTTTAGCCAAACTGCTAGCACACACTTAGGACACTATAGTATGATATAAACATTAACTTTTGCATGCGCTAGGAAACCAAAAAGGTCATGTGACTCGCTTTGCTGTGGTGGTCTGGAACCAAACCCACTCTATCGCCAAGGTATGCTGCCTGTCCTCCTATTATATATATATATATATATATATCCCTGAAGAACTAGTTTAAAACATATCTGAATTATGAAAGCAACAGTACATGGAGTTATGTCACAGGACATGCTACATCTCATTTAAGTATGAAACTTCTGCAGCAATACCTCAAGTTTCCAGCATTATCAGGATGAGTCATATAAATCAGTTTTCTGACTTAATCCTTTACAGTCATTGCACTGAAAAAAATTTTGATTTGTCTTCCTAAAACATAACAAATTTCCTTGCCTTGTAGATGATACGTAATGAATATACTTTGACTTTTCTGCACGATCTAGTATCTTCATTCGAAGTATGAGCTGTCCCTTGATGCCCTCAGGGTTTACTCATGTGTAAGACTATTTACCTCTTCATGATAGGCTCACTCTTCTGGAATTTTACACTTTTGTCTCTACCGAATCACCACCTGACTACTGCAATTAGTGGTCTAATTTTAAAAGCCCACCCTCCCTATTCTTGTTCCTAACCTGCTACTCAGGTGATAGCACAAGACCACATTCCAAACATGCTCCCCAAGAAAGGATTCCCTGGTGAAAGAAGTCTAGTAAATGCAGATCTCCAGGAGGTCTCTTTACTGCAGGACTTCTCAGGGCCTTTAATGTGCTAATGTACACTGTGAATCTCTAAGAATGAGTATTTAGCCTTTCCCCCAAGAAGAGGATATGAAGCAGCATTCTCCAAATACATTTCACCAGAGAAATCTTTTCTCTAGATTTTCTGGAGGCAAGGACCTATTAAAAACTCCTAGAGGTTACATTTCAAAGAACCCATCTGGAAATGCTGATTAGAGAAATCAAGTGAGTGTGTTAAATCAGTAGCCTTACTGTAGACACAATTCCACATTAAGACAGGCTCTAAATGGTCCATGGGTGGCTCATGGTAATTTCTATGCATCAGCTTCTTCTTGCTGCAAGGAAACTTTACTGGCTCATTTCCAAGTCTGTAACTATCCCAGATGGTGAGATTCCCTGGAAGCTTGCCGGCAGATATGAGACACTGCCACATGAGGTTTCAGGGTCAGAATCAAACGGACATGCCTGATCAGACGGATTACCTGTTTCTCCTCATCGTCCATTCTTTTGAAGGTACTTTTTTCTGTGATTAAATATGGAATCTGAACCTTAGTTCCATGCAGCTCAGCTGGGTTCCCAAATCGTATCTCAGCATCAGTCTTCGACATCATAAAGCGAGGCAGCGGCAACTCTTTAGGACCAGAATTAGAGAAGCTCAAGTGAGACTTATTTTAAAACTGCCAAAAGAGGAACTCCATGGCCAAAAGATGAATCACTTTTGAGGAAAAATTCCAGAGCACTAAATATAGATTAAATTTTATTTCAACACAATGAGGACTCCTATAATAATGTCATGATAGAAAAATGCTACAGTTTAACAAGGTATTTCGGCTCAACATTTTTAAATACTGTCGAATCACTGCAGAATAAATTCAGGTTTTAGACTGACCTCCCACTTCAGCCTTTAGTCCAGCAGCAAGAAAATGGATGTGGCATTTTATAAATCAATATTAAGTGATAAATGATAGCAGACAAAACTTATTTAGTGCTTATTATATGCCAGACACTGTATTAAGATCTGCAAATATTAACTCATTTAATTCTCATAACAACTCGATATGGTAAGATTATCATTAGCCCTCTTTTATGGATATGGAAACAGATAAGAAGGAGCTAAGTGACATCTGCAAGATGACACAGCTCATCTGTGGCAGAGCTGGCCCTTAACCAGCTCCAAAGCCTCTGCACTGCCCTACAGAAAGGTCTGTTCCTCATCCCTAGGGCAAACTTACTGCATAGAACAGCTTCTCACTCTATGTTACTGCTTAAGGAATTTTCACACTCAATCTCCAGCTGTCTTTTTATAATAGAGTAAGGAAAATGGTATCAAGTTAGAGCAATCAGTCCAAGGTTCCGTCACATTCTACTGTCAAAACCATTAGCCACACTCACAATGCCACAAAGAGCTGAAACACAACAGTCTGGTATATTAACTTATCCTTCAAATTTCTGACAAAACTATTCTGAAAACAGAAATACTTTGGCAAACTCCTAGTTCTCAGCACAGCAAATCACATAGAGTCACACAGCACAAAGAACTCCAAAAATGGGTATAATATGGATTATGCATAATGATTTGCATCTGTATCCACTGTTGAGGATAATACTCATCAGTGTGTCTCTGCCGTCTCTCAGCTCTCTATTCCAAAAACACAGCTGCACTTCCAATGATTGATGCTGTGCTAAAGCCAGAAAACATCTTAGCAACAGCAAGTATCCTAGCTCCCCAGGCAAAGAAGGCCCCTGCTTCCCTAATACCCACGTCATGTTTATTTTTAGTTGCTATGTCCACATTTGATTCAAAGAAGTAGGCAATATGACAAATCCCTGCATGATCAATCAGTCAAGGGCCCAAGAGACATAAATAGAATAACCAATCTGGAAAATTAAACCAAGACTTTCCTCTAAAGAGACGATGGCCGCCATTTTTAATGTTTTAATATTTCCTAATTTCGGCAGCTCTCCAGCACTCAAGGCAGGAACGGACTTCAAAAGAAAAAAGGCAACAGAAAAGAAAATATAAATTCTTAGCAAACCAAATATAAGCTAATCCCTATGGTTCTCACCTCAGAAAGGTATTTGTTTCAGTTCAGTCTACAGAAAAGACCTAAAAAGGTGGAACAAGATCAGATAGAATGATCTACACCCTGATCTGCCCACAAGAGGATGACACGACTTCCAAACACCAGTGGAGGGAGAAAAGAAGTAAATGCTCAGCATTTGTAAGCTTCCTGGCCAGTGTTTTACTGGTGTTCCACAGATAACTCCGGGAACAATGGACCACAAACACAGCTGATGAACATCAGCTATGACACCAGGGCTCCCAGATATCCTTTAGGACAGCGTCACTTCACACATTCTCCTTCCTTGGCTATGGAATTTCTCTAGACTGTTCACCCGGGAAAGACAAAACACAGCTGCATTTCCCTCGTACTTTCTTTGCTTATGTGGTTTTAAACAATTCTCTCTCTGATATTCCTATTATTGAAAACTTTAATGAAGGTGCTATTTTCCTTAAGCTGCTACAAGCTTTTATAAAGTGAAAAGTAAAACTCAGGTTTGTAAATTTTCAGTCTAAATGTTTTTTCCTAGTCCTGTGTACACCAAATTTAATAGTGAAACTGTATTATAGAATTAATCAATATACATGCTGGAGAGGGTGTGGGGAAAGAGGACCCCTTCTATACTGCTGGTAGGAATGTAAACTGGTGCAGCCACTATGGAGGACAGTATGGAAACTCCTTAAAAAACTAAAAATAAATTTATACAATCCAGCAGTTCCAATCCTAGGCATATATCCAGAGAAAATTCTAATTTGAAAAGATACTTGCACCCCAATGTTCATGGTGGCACTATTTACAATAGCTAAGACATGGAAGCAACCTAAATGTCCATCAACAAGTAGAATAGAGATGTGGTGTGTGTGTATATTTGTGTGTGTATATATATGTATACACACACACACACACATACATACACACAATGAAATATTACTCAGCCATAAAAAAGAATGAAATAATGCCATTTGCAGCAAAATGGATGGACCTAGAGATTATCATACTAAGTGAAGTAAGTTACACAAAGATAAATATCATGATATCATTTATATGTGGACTCTAAAAAAAATGATACAAATGAACTTACAAAACAGAAACAGACTCACAGACATAGAAAACAAACTTATGGCTACCAAAGGAGAAAGAGGGGAGGGATAAATTAGGAGTTTGGGATTAGTAGATACAAACTAATATATAGAAAACTGATAAACAAAAAGGCCCTACTGTATAGCACAGGGAACTATACTCAATAGCTTGTAATAACCTATAATGAAAAACAATATGAAAAAATATATATATATATACACATATGTAGAACTGAATCACTATGCTGTACACCAGAAACTAACACAACATTGTAAATCAATCATACTTCAACTTAAAAAAGAAAAGAAAATTAATCAATAAAGTAAGTACCTGCTATCTAGCCAGTGATTTATGTCAAGTAATCACAGGAGATCTATTTGTAATAGTTAGTTAGAATCTTTTCTCCCAAATTGAATTAAATTAACACACAGGAAACAAATTAAATATTTATAGGGGCCAAGGACGGCATACGCACAGCCACCAAAGACAATCATTTCATAATGGTATTAGATTGTATTCTTTGAACTCAGAAATGCTTTGTATATTAAATCGAAATGACCATTTTTCCCTTTGATGTAGAAAACTATGCTCTCCTTTTTTAAATATGTGACCCTCTAAAAAGTAAGGGGAGAATCCTTTGTTTTGCCATGTTTGATGGAGTCATGAATATAAGAAATACTTGAATTACCTCAAACCATTAGAAAAAAACATAAGCAGCATAAATGCAGTAACAAATGGCAAATTACAACACGGCAAGGTGGGATTAGGCAAAGAGCTCATTTCCCATCTCAAACGGCAGCTGTTATTCACTGTCCTCCAATGCTGTCCACTAGAACTATAATGTCAGCCACACATTACATTACCAAAAAAATTTTTTAAGTAAAGAAGCCAGTGACAAAAAGATAAATACTGTATGATTTCACTTACGTGAGGGATCAAGAGTAAAACTCAGAGAAAGTAGAATGGTGGGTAACAGGGGCTGGGAGGAGGGGGAATGAGGAGCTGCTGAATGGGGATGGAGTTTCCATTTTGCAAGGTGGGGAGACTGGTTGCACAACAATGTGAATATACTTAACACTACTGAACTGTACACTTAAAAATGCTTAAGATGGTAAATTTTATGCTGTGTGTATCTTATCACAATTAAAAATTGTTTTAATTTTTGTTAAAAGATACAGGTGAAATTAATTTAATAAATTTTAATCCAACACTTATCATTACAACATGTAAGTAACATAAAAAATTATTAATGAAATAGTTTATATTCTTTTTTCAGACTAATCCTGCACCCCAGGTCTCAATTCAGACACACCACTTTTCAAGCACTCAGTAGCCAGAGTCTGGCTATGGGCTATCCCAGTGGAACAGCACAGCTTTGGCTGATAGTCAGCATGAAGGAATGTGGACCATTATGGCCAGAAATCTGTATTTTATAGATTTAAATATTATAAAGTAAAATGCCGACAACTAACTGATTTCTTTTTAAATTATGTAAGGAGTATTTTGTGAAGGGATGATTTATATAGATCTTAACTGTACCATTTAAAGAGCTTTGACAAATGTATATATAAGCAGATAACCAACAGCCAAATTACAATACATTTCCATTATAGAGAATTTGCCTTCATATCCCATTCTAGTTAATCCCTCTCCTTGTCCCACGTGGCAACCTGTTCTAATTTCTAAATCCACAGATTGCCTTTGCCATTACAGAACTTCATAAAATGGAATCACACAGTATTTATCTTTGTGACTAGTTTCTTTCCCAACATTTTGTCTGTGATAATCATTCAGTACACTGCATAATCATTTAAAGACAGTTCATTTTTTTTCATTGCTATGCAGTAATCTATTTTTATGAATATATTGAAATTCTTTTAATCCATTTTTCTATGATGAACACTGGGTTATTTCCAGTTTGGGGCCATTATGAATATAGCTGCTGTGAACATTCTTATAAATTTTTTTTGATAGACATGAATTCATTTATCTTGGGGATATACCTATGAACCAAGTTCAACCTGCTGCCTATTTCCATACAGTCCATGAGTTAAGAATGGGTTTTATAATTTTGAATGTTTGAAAAATATAAAAAAAAAAATTTCATGATGTGAAAATTGTGAAAGTCAAACTTCAATGTCCATAAATTCATTGAAACACAGTCGCACTCTTTTGTTTACATATTGTCTGTGTCTGCTTTCACAGTTCAAAGGCAGAGTTGGATATTTGCAACAAAGGCCATATGGCTCACAAAGCCTAAAATATTCACCACCTAGCACTTTTCAGGAAAAGTTTGTTGACCTCTGTATTACACAATGCAATGGTCAGAGTAAAATGTAGTCTTATTAAAACAATAATGCATTTTTTATTCTTCTTTTATTGACATATAGTCAGTTTACAATGTTATGTCAATTTCTGGTGTACAGCATAATGTTTCAGTCATACATATATATACATATATTCCTTTTCATATTCTTTTTCATTATAGGTTACTACAAGATATTGAATATAGTTCCCTGTGCTTCACAGAAGAAACTTCTTGTTTATCTATTTTATATATAGTAGTTAGTATCTGCAAATCTCAAACTCCCAATTTATCCCTTTCCACCTCCTTTCCCCTCTGGTAACCGTCAGTTTGTTTACTATGTCTGTGAGTATATTTCTGGGGTTTTTTTGGGGGGGGTTAGGTGTGTTTGTTTATTTTTAACACGTTGATCTGGGTGACAGTTTGTGTTTTCTCAGGGGCCCCATCACCCAGATATGGGTGATCCATTCCTTCATACATTTAGGCAGGTTTCTACAAGTAATTTGCAACAGTTTTCAATTGTAGGAAGAAATAAAACTGTAAAGACATTGAAAAATTGGAAAAAAATGGTTTTTCAAAACAATTCCAATTATACTGGAAAAACAAACAGATGAATGTAAGCACATATACTGTTAGCGTGTCACACTGCGGTTAAGTGAGAATTCGGGCCCCACAGGAAACACACCCAATCCACAGTGGGTGATCAACCTGTTAATGGAGGTACTGAGGATTGAACCCAAAACCACGTGCATGCTAAGCCCACATTCTGTCCCTGAGCTATACCCCACCTCAACAATAACACATTTAATGGGAAAATGTTTTACATTGCTTGTTTTTATTTAAATTTTAAATAATTTAAAATAAAAATTTACTTCTTCACTCACACTAGCCACATTTCAAATAAAAGTCAGCCACATGTGGCTAGTGACTACCACATGAGATAGCACACTTAAGATGCTTTGGTAAATGTATGAGAAGGGATTACTCAATTTTATGCTCAGGAAAACACTACAAGGCAGCTACTATTGGTATACCCCTTTTCCAGGTGAGCCATTTAAGCTCAAAACTTAAGCTCAACTTGCCTGAGGGTACACAGATGAAAACTGATAGAGCAAAGATTCAAAATTAGGTAGTCTGTTGCTAGGGCTCACACTCTTAGCTACTAGGCCATACTGTTATCCTAAAAATTAAAATATTCTTTCTAATGCAGGTTTGAACATTCAGCCTGAAACCATGGCATTTCAGAGCTGAAAATGGTCCAAAGAAAACCTACTTGGATTATCCACATCTTACAGGTGAGATGCTAAACCCAGGAAGAGGAGGGCAGGCCTCATCTTAGTAATGCAGCAAAAACAGTGGCAGAGGTATGACCATAACAACACTCCCGGCCTCCTGGGGCTCCCTTCTCGTCCTCCCACTACTTTTCGTTGCCTAGGCATTTACACCAGCTACTTACAAGTTAGCAAAAAGTAATGACAATGATGTTCTGTAATTCCCAAGTGAAGCTGCTCCCACACATTTTCCTAAAGTTACTATTGAAAAGCATCAGGTTGGTCTTATCAACCCAAAGCTCAGTTGATCAAAGCCTTATTATAATTGCCTACCTGTACTATCCACCAGTTAATCTGGAAAAACCTCTTGCCAATTTGGAAATGGGAAGCTAGATAGCTAGATTAGCAAGTGGAGGCTGGTGTGGGAAGGGTGATCTCGTAATTTTTTGGAGGGGTGATGATGAATTAAGTTATATTTACCCATTATCAATTTAACAAAAGGAACCCAAAAAAAACTTAGAACTGAACACATTTCATTTTATAAATAACTCACTCTTTTGTCCTAATTCTTTCTCCTTTCACTATAGACCATGCCAGACTAACACCAGCTGAGGTACCAGTTTGATGAACACAGCCCTGGAAGCCACATGAAATCATATTATTGCACTACTGGGGTTCAGAGACTCCCAAAGGGGCTGTGGAAAAAATCAACGGATCTGTCATCTTGGATAAGAAAAAAAATTGCATCTTTATTCTCCCTACCCTAACCAAAAGTAAGCATTTCTTTCGATTATGAATGTAGGCCATGAACTGCTGTATCATCAGCAGTGCTTGTAACTTTGTCACCCACTGAAATCAGATTTTTTTATCACATTACAGTTGTTGTAGACATCCTGAGGTACTGTTTATGCTCATCACTACTTTGAAAGTATGGTAGTTATTTGGATCATAGTTAAATCTTTTATTTAATACATTAATAAATAAGCACGCATATTGCTACATAACAACTTTTTTAAATATCTTAGTTTTAATTTCAATATACAGTTGACCGTGAACAACGTAGGATTGAAGTGTGTGAGTACATCTACACAGAGACATTTTTGAAGAGTAAATACTACAGCACTGCACGACCTGTGGTTGGTAGAATCCATGGATGCAAAGGAACCGTGGATACGGAGGGCCAACTATAAATTATACACAAATTAACCCCCGAGTTGTTCAAGGGTCAGCTGCAATTGATTTCCTTTATAATATCATGTCTTTGTATGCATTTAAAACATTACTCCAAGAAGGGTCACAGGCATCATACTGCCAAAGGGGCCCATGGCACCAAAAAGCTTCAAAACCCTACTAGACCCTGCCTGCACTTTCCCTCAGTCCTCACACCCTCTCCTGGCCATACCTCAGAAAGGAGGAAGGTACAGCAGCTCCCAGGGCAAATGTCCGCACGTGGTTTTCTCCTTGGGAGTTCTCTACCAGCCCTCAACCATACCCCCCTTCCTTCCACCCTCCTATGTCAGCTCCCACTAGGGGAGGGGAGGGAGAAAGCTGGTGCCAATGCTGGAGGCAGGTACTCACTCTCAGAGCCCTGGAAAGGCAGAATCAGCACTTGCAGGGCTGGGGAGTGAGCACCTTGTAAAGGTATATGCCCTGGGCACCCCTTGCCTTGCCCCAGTTCAGGGCAGGTGGAACCAAATCTGTACTCAAAAGTTTAGCAAAGCTCTTGAAAATATTCCACTTGCCTTTTATTACAAGTCACTCTTAACCCTGGCTCTACATAAGAATCATCTGGGGAGCTCTAAAAACTCCCATGCTCAGGATACACCCCAGACTGACTAAATGAGAATTTCTAGGGGTGGCCCCAGGCACCTGTTTTTTGGGTTTTTTTGGGTTTTTTGCATTTCAAGTTTTCCAGGTGATTATCAAGTAAAGACAACGCTGGACCAGGGCCTGAGAAAGATACTTCTGTAAGCGTCCCTCAGGAGTTCCAGATGAGTCTGAATTCCAACTGTCTGAGCTTTGGGGGGAGGGTACAGCTCAGTGGTAGAGCACATGGTTAGCATGCATGAGGTCCTGGGTTCAATCCCCAGTACCTCCACTAAATAAATAAACTTCCCCCTGCCCCCAGCCAAAAAAATAACAAAACTAACTGTCTGAGCTTAAAGAGTGGCAAATGATTAAGACTCACTCCCCATTCATGCCATCCTTCCTTCATTCATTCATTCAACAAACATGCCCTGAGTGTTCACCAGGCCCTACAGTGCAGGGGTTACCAAATTCTCCTCCCTTCCCCTTAGACTTGCAGACTGGTGAGGAAGGCAAACAGAAATTAGTCCAATGTGTAAAGGAGTATTTACAAATTCTGATAAAAGTGTTATGAGGGAGCAGACGATGAGAGACAATAAAGTAGGCAAGGGACTATCACACAGAAGCATTATCTAACAGGCCCATCCAAGGATTACCTAACTCCTGAGGGATGTGTACTTTTGTTTTAAGTTACTATTTACTCTCGATTAGGCATTTTACAATTCGGAAAGGGTAGATATGAACTTGTAGAAAACTGTTAGCTAGCAAATACTTCTTGTCTAACAGCAATGCAAATTAATTTTATCTTGAAAAGAGTATAATAACCCAGTTACAGTTTTATTGCACTGTAGGGCATTAATCAGTTTTATATGTAATTTAGCAATCTTATTCCAGCATTCTTTCTTTCCATGACTATAAATACTTCTGATTCTCCTATACTTTCTTAAAGCAGCTTTTCTACATGCTGGTTCCTTTGCTGATGAATTAATGTGACAGGACATACTTTAGATCGGATGGTGGGGACAGTCTCAGAATCCTGCAGGAGGAAGAGGAGCCACTGTGGGTAGGAGAGGGGGGAGAACCGACCGCTAGCAACCCAAGATCTTGAGATAACATGGTCTTTCCTACAGCAGGAAAGAGGTGACCCACAAATGGCTAGAAGGCCAGAGAGGCTGGAGGACAGACTACAGCAAGGAGGAGAGGTTTGAGATGAAGACAGAGAAGTAGGCAGAGACCACATTATGCAAGGCCTTACAAATCAGTGCAGAGACTTTGAATTTAGTACTATGTACAGCAAGCAACCACTGAAGGGTTTTAAGGAGCTGGATAATATGATCTCATGGGTATTTTGAAAAGACCATGCTTATTGCTATGTGGGGAAAGAGACTGGAGAAGAGAAGAGAGGAGGCCAAGAAACCAAGGACAAACTCACTGTGGTATTCAGATGAGTGGCTGAAGGTAGCCTGGTCTAGAAGGGGCAGAGAGATGGTGGGAGCAGGCAGTGAGACTGGGGCCTCACTGGCCAGATTCTCGATGCGGTATACTGGGGAGTGAGTGAAAAGGGACAATCAAGAATGGCTTCCGGGTTCCTGGCTTAAGCAACTGTATGTGGTGGAAGTATTTAGCAAAATGGGAAAGGCTAGGGGTTAGAGGTTAACACACATACACATGGACACAGGTCACTCATGAAGGAAGGGTGGCCTCACAACTCCCTGGGTGTGATAGGGCTACCATAGTATTTCAGATTAGGCTCTCACAAAGCGTTCTCTTTGACCTTCAAGGTTTGTGTCATCAGACATTAAACTAATGGATTTCAAGCAACACATTGGTAAATGCCAAGCAGTAGCTCAAAGTTTGGCCCAATCTTGCCCTCATTCTTACACAACAATTGCTGACTGCAAATAATTATTATTTAATAAATCTTTAAATGAAGGAAGAAAATTCAGAATTAACTCTGAGTCTACAGAAATCCTCGGAGGTAAAAGGCAGCATCAAGATTTATAAAATACAATCGAGAAAGCCTTATTGGGAAAAACGTTAATCCTTTACACAAGTGATAACTTAGGACAATCCGTGCCTCCCTCCCAACTCCAGGAAATTAGGCTGTAGATCTGAGCACAAATCTGGTAAAAGACTTCAATCTAACTGAACATAAGCAACAAACATATCAGAAGTTTATTCTTTCACACAACAAAGCAGCTCTTAACTTCTCAAGAAGATGAAGTTGGAAGGTACCTACAATAAAGTTTAATGATCATTTACAATGGAATGGAAACTACCAGTGCCTACCACAAATCCAAATTCAGTGAGCTGTAACTTTAAACTAATCAAAGCAAGTGACTGATAGCAGTGACTGATAGACAACAAACCTGCCACTGAAATAACACTCCATCAAGAAACCTATTTCAAGGAAATTAATTGTGTAATATCAAGGGATGCTTTTGGGGTCAGGTTTTTTTTTCCATTCAGAAAACATTTCAGGATTACAGATTATAGAGTAGGCACCTTGCTAAACAGAAAGAATAATCAAGAAGCTACTCTGCATAGCAATAAAGAGCATGGGAACTGAAGGCTAAGCTCCTGGCTCCAAACTCTAACCTTACAATCTTAGGCAAGTTACCCAACCCCCTGAACTTCAATTTCCACATCTGTAAGACAGGGAGAATAACAGTACGGGGGCAGAGACTTCCAGTGTTCACCTACAGCCAGTTCTCCTCTCCGGGCAGGCCCAGGAGGGAATTACATCTCCCTCAGTCTGCTCTGCAGTTCAGCAGATCCACGTGACAAGTTCTGGCCAACGCACTGTGAGCAGCAGTAACCTGATACAGGTCAGGCCAATGCATTTAACTGCTAGACTGAGAGATGATTTCTCCATGGTGGCAATTACAGGAACAGGTGCTGTGTTGGAGGTGCCACAGGATAAAGCAGCCAGGATCATGTAGGCCCCACAGCGAGGGCAGCTGCCCTGGAGGATCACCCTGACCCACTGCAAAGCAGGAAGCGAGCCTTTGTTTGGTTATGGCACTGAGATTTCAGTGGTGATTGTTATCACAGCTCATCCTAGGCAGTACAAACTGACATGAGTATCTAATTTAGGTAGATGTTCTGAGGACTAAATGAGACAGTGTCTGGCACATACTAAGCCTTTAATAAAGATTAGCAAGATGATCACGGCCTCTTGAGGGTTTGTGTAAAAGGGCTTCGTTCCCCCTAGTCAAGCTAGCAGAATCTTCTCAGCTATTTGGAATTGTCCTACAAGGTTACTGTGTACTAACCATGAATCCTGAACCCACTCTGAGGCCCACCAGGGACTTCACAGGACAGGCAGAAAGAGGTGAGCAATTTTTATCTCAAAAAGAGAAAGAGGAAAAAGTTCCTACATAGCTGTGTCAACAGAGGAAAGTAATTCATATCAGACTGACTTAACAGAAAACCTCAGCACATCCAATGAATAATCACCTTCTTCATACAGCTTTGTAAAACGAGTGAGTACTGGAGCAGTACAAATGAAGCTAAGAGTTTACAGTTTTGTTTTTTGTTTAAGTTTGTGGAAAATGCTCAAGTATATGGTGCATTGGGGGCAGGGACAGCAAGGTAAGAAAATGTTAAATCAAAACTTTGACAATATAAATTTATTCTGCCAAAATTTCGGTAGCCCCAAAGTACTTAATAATCATCAGAATAGTGCTTTGGGAATTGGAGGATTATAAGATGATCATATCTGATGTGACTGGCACATAGAACCTTAAAAAACTTTAGATTCCTCGAATGGAAAATTAAACTGAGTGTTATTATTTTGCCACAGGCTCTAGAATTCCTGCCCTGATCTTTTCCTGCTAAAGAACAAAATCTACTTTAACTGCAAGTCAGTTAAAAGGAACTAATCTCAGGTCACTCTCTGAAATTTTTTCCCATTTAAAAAAGAAAAAAAAAACTATAATACCTGATAAATTTTATTTTATTAAAAAAAAGAGTTGGAAGAAGAAAGGAGAAATTCCACAAATGCTTATAGAACAGGCCTTAAACCCACTAAAAATGGTTCTCATAAACAAGAAGCCTGTCATGGATAATAAAATGTATAAATGCGAGATACTTACCACATTTAATACTCTCTATCCTCACAGGGAGGCCAGACTGTGCTGCAGCGATTAATTTCAAGGCAACGTAAAACTGTGTTGGACCAAAATAACCAACCCGCTTGGCACCGCACAGTTCTGTGATCTGCAAACAGACAAGAAAAGGGATGCTGAACACGCCATTCTATAACAGGAAAATGAGACAAAATAGATTATGAAATCTTAAGGATTTCACAGAGTAACTAACCAAAACGTCCCTGGAGAACCTATGTGTACATGCTGGTTGGTGTCTTTTTCCTCCAGTTTACAGGGACATTTTCAATTTGGATAATTCAATTCTACCTACTCATGATGTTTCAGGACTGAGTGATTATTTCTCCTCTTTCAAAGATAAAAATAAAGGTGACAAAGGATGGCTATTAATCTTCTTATAAAGGAGAGCAATTTTTTCAGGGGGTGGATTCTAATGTACAAAGTCTAGAAAGTCACCAGAGTGAAGAGAACAGATTAGTCATTATCACTATTTGTGGATTATCCTAGTTGATTGAAATTAAAAGTGAATTCATTACTTTTAAAGTTTTCAGGCAATATGATTTCTTAAGCATTAAAATTACAACTTGAGTGCTCACTTCAGAGAAACAAAAAAGAAGTACTAGACACACAAATATTATCAAGATGTTGAAATCGTTATTGGTAGTTTAAAAATAACAAATCAAATAGTCAATGACTTTTTTAAAGTTATTTCAAAGTAACAGATATTCAAAAGTTCAAATAATAGTAAGTGGGCTGAAGAACTAAAAAGCACCCCCACTTTCTATGCCCCAGAAGAAAACACTGTATTCTTCTACAAATGTTCTCTGCATATATATAGCACACACCTGTGTTTTTCCTGTTGTTTATTCAAACCTTGTACAAATAGAATACCACATACTCTTGCAACTTGTTTTTCATTTAGCATTATCCCTTGAATATTTTTCTCTAACAGCACAGTTCAAATTACTGCATTATTTTAACAACTGTATAATATTCTGCTGTAAAGATACACTGAGGGGTTTTTTATTATTACTATTAGTTGGTTCTTACGGATGGACTTTTAGATTTCCAATAGTTAAATATTAGAAGTACTTTCAGAACAAACTATAAACAGCCACTAAGTAATCTTAATAAAATTTCAACTAAGATGTCAGCAAAAAATGGCACAATAAGGGCCTCCAAAATTTCTCTCCTCCATGAGAGCAATGAGAGACCAACTAAAAATGGACAGAACTCTGGAAATTAACCAAAAACTTGCAGCAATCCAGGAGTGTTTATTCAAGAAAAACAGTAGAATCTCAGGAAGAACAGTGAGCTTTGTGGCATTTTAACTGGTCTTCCTCCCATTCTCCCCGACCCCAATTCTGAGTATTTCCACCGTACTGCAGGCAGGGAGATTGGCAGCCACAGGAGGAGACAGGGCAGGGCTGGGCTTCTTGGAGATGAAGACCAGTGTTTGTCATCAAATTGGGATCGTTTTCAGTCATTATTTCTTCAAATATTTTTCTGTCCCTCTCTCTCTTTCTCCTTCTGGTACTTCTGGTATTTGCAATATCCCACAGTCTCCTCTCCTGGCCCTAGACTAGGAGCTGGGGTCAGGGGAGTGAGTCCTGTTTTCTTGACTATACCCACCAAGAACAGAGCCTCCATCATATGGAACTAGTGGAGGTGGGGAGGGGATGAGGTCATGGCTCAAATGCTGCTGGCTCACTGTTCTTAGGAAGATTTAGTAGATTTTCTCAAATGTTTCTCCGTTTACTGGATGTCTTCAGATCACTTTCCAGAGGCTTTAAATGATTATCCTTTATAATTTTTACCACTTAAAAGGTTGTTTCACTGCGAAGAGGGTCTGCTGAGTTTCTCACACTGCCATTCCAAAAGTCTCAACCCTCCCAGATTCATTCTTTAATGTATATTTTTTTTGAAGTATAGTCTGTTTACAATGTTCTGTCAATTTCTGGTGTACAGCACTTCAGTCATACATGAATATACATATATTCATTTTTCATATTCTCTTTCACCATAAGTTACTACAAGATATTGAATATAGTTCCTTGTGCTATATAGTATAAACTTGTTGTTTATCTATTTTTATATATTAATTAGTATCTGCAAATCTCAAAATCCCAACTTATCCCTTCCCATCCCCTTCACCCCAACCATAACCACAGTTTTGTTTTCTATGTCTGTGAGTCTGTTTCTGTTTTGTAAATAAGTTTGCTTTTTTCATTTTTTAAGATTCCATAAATAAGTGATATCATATGGTATTTTTCTTTCTCTTTCTGGCTTACTTCCCTTAGAATGACATTCTCCTGGTCCATCCATGTTGCTGCAAATGGCATTATTTTATTATTTTTTTATGCCCAGATTCATTCTTGAGTGGAGAAGCAATAGAATGTTAGGTAAAGAGAACAGCTCTTGGAGTAATGCCTTGGGTGTGAATCCTGGCCCGAGCACTAGTCAGCTGTCTGTCTAACCTAAGGCAAGTTACTCAATTCTTGTGCCTCAGTCTCCCCATTAGTGTAAACAGGTGCTTACTTCATGAAGGCTAAAGTAGCAGTGCCGACAGTAGTGTCCATTCAATAAACACACCACTGTGTAATCTGTTGGTCTACTTGTTTGTTTTGTTCCCATTCCAGGTGTATATTAGAATAACCTGAGAAGCTTTTGAAAAATAGAGGTATCTAGACTCCACCCCTAAAACCTCTGCTTTAACTGGTCAGTGGAGTGGCCCAGGCACTGGTATTGTTGTAAAGCTCTCAAAGTAATTCTAGAGTGCAGCCAAGGTTGAGAATCACTGCTCTGGTAATTTCATTCTCTCTCCAGGCTTCAATGACCATCCAAATGCTAACGATCACAAAATCACTCTCCAAACCTAACATCTCAGACACTGCATGCATTTTTCCAAAATCCTCCTGGGCATCTCAAGGTGGATACCCTAAGCCATCTGAGACATAACATAAACAAACCTAACTCATGTGCCCCTCTCACATATCCTTGAACCTGCTGGTCTTCCAGCAGCCCTCACCTCACTGCTGACATCAACTACTCCACATTCAAGTCAGAAACTTACCTTCAATGCTAACCATATCCAGTTGATTCTACCACAGAATCATCTCCCAAATCAAGGCTATCTTCTCCCTTGCCACTACTTTAATCCTTCCTAATATCTCACCTGGCCATTGTGACACTTGTTTTTTTAACAGAATTCACACATTTAACCATACAGGGGCAGGTTTCCTTTTTAACTTTTTTTTTAAACTTTATTCCAGTAGATAGTGTTCTTCTCTCAACAAAAGGGACAGGCACTAAACCTGAGAAAGGGAAAGAACTCCTAAGTTTGACTTTCGGGTAACAGTGTAACAGTTTTCCTCAAGGGTGCAAGTAGGATGGATCAATACTTATTATCAGAATTTGCTTCTAGAAGAAATGTTGCTCTTGAAACTTAAAAAACTTTTTTCTACTAATTATATATTTAGCTATTTATTCATATAGAAAAGCATAATATACAAAGAGAAAAGCATTCTTCCAAATTGTCTGGTGAAATTGTGGTTCATTCATTTTTGTTGTTATTCAGCACTTGTGTAAATACATCACAAATCATTTATCCTTCTGCCAGTGGACATTTGTATGGTTTCCAGTTTGGGTATGAGGATAGGGAGTACTGAAAGTTCCAACCCTCTTATCACCTGGTCGGTTGCCCAGGAACCTGCCTCCAACGCTGTTACCTAGGGGCTCCCCGCCCAAGTTGCCTCATTAACATAACAAAAGGCACCTTTATTGCTCTGACCACAGCAAATTCCAAGGGTTTTTGGAGTTCGGTGCCAGGAACTGGGTTGAAGACCAAATACATACTTCTTATTGTAAGTCACAACATCACAATAGACCATTTGTATGTAACTGATTCTCTACTAGACTAAGCTTCATGAAATAGGGAGATGAATGTCTTGCGCATTGGTTCCTTTCCCTGCCATATTGTTTATGCTTAATAAATAGTGGTTCAATAAATAATTTTCTTGAACCAGTCTCTCCTCAGCTCATCTTCCAATTCCAGTTCATCCTCCATAGTGCCTGCATATCTACCTTTCAAAAGCTGGCAATACTGCTCTCCTGCTTAAAGATATCTCAGTCTGGATTCCTACCACCTTCAGGACAAAACCCTATCTTCTTAGTACAACATTCAAGTTCCTTCACAATCCCGCTCTGAGCAGCTTTTCTATTTCATCTCTGGACACACACACGCACACCATTCTGTAGCTGCATTCAGCTTCTCCTGCTTTCCCAAACACATCTTGCTCTTTTACATTTCTCTACCTAGTGTACATGGTACAGAAGATGGGGAACTAAATAGTCTTAAAGTCAAGGTTAGTCGGGGTGAAATCTAGTTTCCTTGTATGTAAAATATTATCTCTCTCATCAGACTATGAGGGAAAAAATGTACTAAATGAACCCAATATAATGCTTAGCAACGTTCAAGAATTTCTGGGTTCCATCCCATTCACCTAGAATTGGAACACCCTCCCTCCCCACTAGATTAAACTCAAATGTTACTGCTCTGTAGCTCCTTCCCCAGTCCCCACTTATAGTCTATTTTCCTAGTGTATTCTCTGACTACTCAAATGTCTATAAATGTCTATCACATGATACATTATTGCCTTTGATTTGCTTCAAAATAAAAGTGGGGAAGGGAGTAAGTAGAGAGTATGGGTGAAATAAGCATGAAAAAGAGTTGAATATTACTCAAATTCCGTGCTGTGTACTTTTGTTTGAAATTCCTCATGTTCAAGATTTTTAATATCTATTTCAGCACACTGTATATTATAATTATCTGTTTATCTCTGCCTCCCATTAAAACGTCTTCTCTCCAAGGGCAAGGGGTAACTTCCATTCATCTCCCAACATAAGGATAGGCACCCAGGATACAATCTAAAAATTCTCAATCAGAGGGGAGGGGATATAGCTCAGTGGTAGAACTTGTGCTTAGCATACACCAGGTCCTGGGTTCAATTCCAAGTACCTCCATTAAAAATTCTCAATCAAGTGAAGGAAGCAACTCTCACAAATGAAAAGTAACTGGGTTTTACAATACATTCCTTATTGTGAATAAATACATTACGTATCTTCAGGTACAGGCTTGCCTGCACGTGGAAAAAACCAACATCATCAATGTAGTTCCAACATCAATATAGTTATTTTGCAGAATAATTATTAATATTAAGAAAGTGTAATCCTTGCTATGTGAACAATTTAACAACTATATTTCAGGCGGTGTTAATTTATTATCAAGTTAACCTTCAGTTATTCCTTTACCATAACTACCACATAGACCTAGAAAGCTCTTAACTAAAAGGAACTGAACTGCTGTCAAAACATTCTCTATGGTACTTTGAGACTAACACCCGAATCTGACATTAGTAAATTGCCTCATTTACCTTGGAATCTGTCCTTTGGTCCCATATACCAATAGAATCGCTGCTTTGAAGCCAATGTAGAATATACACACATAAGTGAGGTAAGCCCATAGGTCACTTTTCTTGCTCTTTGTTTATCAAACCTCCAGGAGACATACTAAGAACTTTCTGAAATAGTCAAGCTGCAAGGAAGATAAATTATAAGGCTTTGGAACTTACATAAGGAGCTTCGTAAGCCTGAGACTTCTCAATCTAAAAAGCAGGTTAACTCTGTAAGGTTTTTTTTCCTTATTGAGGTTCATAATATTCTGTCTAAATTCTCCATGGAAAAGTTCTAAACTGTGGGTAGAAATATTTTCACTCACTCTAAAGAAAAAATGGTGGGGCTTTATCCCAGATAATTAGCAGGAGATATTTTATATAATTGTTCCTTCAAACAGTCTAAGTTGCCAAGATTTTCTCAAAATAAAGAAAAAACGAAAAGACTCCACTCTTCTTCAGTCTAACCTCCAAACCTGCAACCCTCTCAGCCAGATCCACCTTAGGTTACACATGGTGCAAATTTCTAACACAGGACAATAACCTATGCACTCATGTTTGTTTTCTCAGGTGGAAGGCAAGAGATGAAAAAAAAAGGAATGGATGAAATCAACTTCCTCACAGCCTACAGATGTACATTCAACTGTCGGGGTGCTGGATACACATCAGAAAAATTCACCGACCATTTGGGACAAACCTGGACCAAGTTCTGGAAGAAGATGGTAGGCCACTAAAACAGCTTCCCTCCAACCTAATTCTGAAAGATTAAGTGGCTGTGCTGAGTAATCAGTCCCCACCCATTCCAGTTTGCCTGAAATAATACTTTCTTTCTGAGCTGAAACGTAATAAATTTTCAGAACTGTTCAAAGGTTTGAATAAGCATCTCTCTTTCAAGTATTTTTAAAGACTTCCTCAGAGAGATTTAAAAACTTAAAGTCTTGGTGGGAGGGGTTGGAAGAATTCCAAGAGTACTAGTGGACTCTATTTTCTAGTCTCTCTCCGCCACAGTTCAGAGTCTCTGCTCACACATCTACTTCGAGTCCTGCCCCCAGACTCATGCACCCTCACACACCACTATCAGCATTCTCTCCAGGATATCTTATTAAAGCAAGATTCCCGGCCAACTCAAACAGGCTTCCGGGACTCCAAGTGCCCTTTCCTGTAACCCAGGCTCTTCACCATGGTTGCTGAGGCCCTCCCATCTGGCCCAAACTATCTTTCCAACAAGCCCATGTCTGTCTCCTCCCTAGCCTGTACTTAAGGCTTCAGCCACTTCGGATGCCAACCAGTCTCTCAACACAGGAGAGCCATGCAGGCCTCTACACATCTGGTATGTGTCCTGCCTGGAAGCCGGACATTTCCCACTTTTTTACCTACCAGGCTCTTTCTTCAAATCACCTCAAGACCAACCTTGTCTTTAAAACCATTGTCAATTCCATATGGCATGTTTTCTGCATTCCCATAGCCCTTTTCACTGCCTTTCCATCACATCACTAGCCTTGTAACAGCAAAATCAGTATTTCGGTCATTGCCTCCACTGTACCCCATCTCTTTCCCGTACCCTTCAAGTGCTCAGCACAAGGCAAGAGTGGGTCTTTATCATTCGTACCCCCTAGGACTCATACTTTACACTGCTTGCTATATATTCAATTGCTCAATGAATGTTTGTTGAATTAATTAATCTTCACACCCTGCAGTAGCAGAATTTTCTTCTTTCTCTCATCTTGTAATTACTTTTAGAAGTGGCTGCTAAATTGGCTTCAGTCATCTCACACTATACACCCTGAGAGTTCCTGTAGGAATATAACTGAATATTGACTTCTCTGTCCCCTCCCTGCTCAGCTGGGAGGGGCAGGTTAGGGTCAAAGTATGACGATCAGCCTCCAGGGTGCGCTCTCCTGGCCCTCTGCCTCATAGCCGCAACACCTCTGCAGTGCTCCAGCCTCTCAGCACTCCCAAGATGCACCACAGACTTCTTCCTCCAACCCTCCTTCTACTTAGCACACCCCAAGGAGATGTCAGCCTCCCCAGAGTCACCCTCAAAAACAGAAATACAGAGGAGACTCTGAAGTACATGCTTATAAGTTGCACCTCAGCCTCTCAGGAAACAGCTGAAGACTCAGGTCAACTATCCCAGGTCTTCCTTCCCCAGTCATTTATACAGTCTAAAAATCAAGAGGGACTTTCAATCCAGAGGGACGTGGGTGACCACCCAAGAAAGTATGAACCCCATATCCGAGTACCCAATGTTAGGTACCAAAGCATATGCCTAAGCCAAACCACCACCCTGCTAAAGAGAGAACATTCAGTGCTTAGGAGTGATTTCAGAGAGAAGCCTACTAATACCCGAAAGCACCTATTAGTTTCAAGTGTACTGGGCACCTCCCTATCGAGAGCACTGCACCCAGTGCTACACTAGGAAGTGAGCAATGCTGAACAAAATCACTTATTCTTTTCTCTCTCTCGTCCTCCCCTCACTCCCTTTCCCTTCCCTACCTCCTTCTTCTCCCTCCCCCACCTCTAAATAGCTTATCATTCACATCCCCAAAAACAGGAATATTCTCCTCCAGCATCTCCACATCTAAGGAAGTCAGCATTAATATTATCATACAGCATATGGTACATACTCTCATTTCCTCAATCGTCTTAAAAACAGCCTATAGAAAAATAAATAAATAAATTCTTTAAAATGGCCTATAGAACTGAATTTTCTTCCTCCCATCCAGGATTTAATTAATGTTCACCAACTGTATTTTTATTTTATGTCTCCTTAGTCCTTCCCTAACCTAGAACAATCCCCCTCCATTCTTAATAACACTGAATCCTTTCAAGAGTTCAGGCCAGTTGTCCTGCAGAACGTTCCACATTTTGGATCTCTGTTTCCTTGTGACAACATTCAAGTCAAACATTTCTGGAGAACACCACACAAGTGACACTGTGATATATAGTAAAAGGTACATATCAGTGAAGGGTATGTAAATTTCACAATATCCCACCACTGACCGCCAAGACTGGCCATTTGGTTAAGGTGGTGACTGCTAGATCTCTCCATTGCAAAAACATGCTTTCACAAAGTTCTATGAGACCAATTGAATATCCTATCCCCTGACAAATCGGCTTTTGACTCTAATACTAATTCTAAGTAAATTGAGCTAAATTACATCAGCATCTACAGAACTAGAATCCTAACACAAAAATCCTATGCACAAACGCCACATGTTAGAAAGTTAAGTGAGATGTTCAAGGTCACGAGTTCAGAGCCAGTACACAAAGCTACATGTGCCTGGGTCCAAATGCAAAGGTCTTTCCATTACATCAGGGGTTGGAAAAACGAATGTTTATGGACCAAATCTGGCCCACTGCCTGGACTTGTATGGCCCATGAGCTGAGAATGGTTTTTACACATGAACATTTTCAATCAATCTGATGATATGGAACACTGACTTTGAATCCTATGAGGTAAAATGTTATCCCTAAGACAAGAATTCCATAGTTCTTACTAGTAGATCTGTATTACCAAAAAAAAAAAAAAAATAGTACTCAATTACTATATTTTGAATGTTGTCAAAAAAAAGTTTGTGGAAGTTTGTTTTCTCTCTTGTTACGTAAGTAACTATATAAGATCCTCAATTGTGCCTCTTGGCCCTCAAAGCCTAAAATATCTACTACCAAGCCCTTTACCAAAAGGGTTACTGACCCATGATAAGACTTTGCCTCTGTAAGCTATACATTACATCCTGAGGATACCCTCAAAGCCATGCAGAAAGGTATTTTTCTAAAATAACCAGCTACACTAAGTAAATGCCAACTTAAAGAGTGAATACTTCGACTAAATGAAAAGAACACACGTGTATCCCCCTCATTTTCCACCCATTTATATACATTTGTTTAAAATTTTTAGGAGTTTTCAAACTAGGGCTTCCTACATTACTATAAACTTCCACAGCAACCAACTGGAGCCATACTTCAGATATGAGCAAAATCTATGCAATAATTCACATGCAAAAAATAAGATTTTGATTTTTGCAGCCTTACTGAGGTAGTATAATTAACAAATAAAATTGTCAAATATTTAAAGTGTACAACATGATGATTTAACATACACATACATTGTGAAAGGATTCCTACCATCAAGTTAATTAACATATTCATCACCTCTCATATTTACCTTTTGTGTATGTGTGAGAATCCGTAAGTTCTACTCTCTAAGCAAATTTCAATTATACAATACCATTATCAACTACAGACACCAAGTTATACATTAGCTCCTCAGATCATATTCATCTTAGAGCTGAAAGTCTGTACTCTTTTACCAGTGACTCTCCTTATTTCCCCCGCCCCACGACCCCTGGCAACTACCATTCCATTCTCTGTTTCCATAAGCTCAACTTTCTTTTCTTTTCTCAATTCCATATATAAGTGATATCATGCGTATTTGTCTTTCTTCATCTGGCTTATTTTACTTATTAGCTTTTTAGTTTTAAAAGGAGAAGGTGGTAAAAATCTTTGTAGCCATTCTTTGAAAACATATTTATGCATTTGTAAACACACAATAATCCAAGATCTCCCAACATGTAAGCTTCTCCAAGTTGCAAATCTATTTTGGAAGCTACATTATCTTTCAGCTCCCCCAGGATGCCATTCAATTTAGGGCCAGAGAGCCTATAATATATTGTAGACCAAATCTAGCTGAGATAATTAATTAATAGACAAACAGATAGATGAAAGGATGAATGAACGAATGGCAGAAGTTTTGGTCCAAATCTGGTTTTTCAGCATTCTTGGCCCAAGGCCAAAACTGACCCCAGTAGTGGGGAAGACCCTACCTGCCACTCTGGTTCAGATGGAATCTCAACAGGGAAAATATTCGGGGCAAAAAATGAGGAACTCGTGTACTGCCAGTGGAAGCACAAAATAGTATAACATTCAGAGACTGTTTGGCAATATCCATAAGGATTACAAACAAACCAAAAAAAATTACGATCAAACTTTTGACCTAGCAATTCCACCTCTAGGAATTGACATTCCATTTTATACAAGCAAAATGACATGTGCACAAGGTCATTCAACATGTATAGTCTAAGATACAGATTTGAAAACACCTAGAGGTCCATCACCTAAAATATTAATCAATTGTGGTTCATCCACACAATAGAATTCTAGGTAGCTCTGGTGGAGATCTGTCATATCTGTGATTGCCCATCATCTTTCAAAAAGCCTCTTCTATTGAGAAATTTCCGGTATTACGAGTCTCACCTCCCAGCTTGAAAGCTGAGAATCGAATTCCTAGGCTCCTTTGCAGCTAAACTGCAAACATATGACCAAGTCTCCACTGATTAGAATATCCACACAAGACTTTGCTTGAGAAGTGAGAAATAAAAGGAAAGAGGCTCTGCTCAGAGCTTCTACTTCTGCAGCTGGGAGGCTGCGGTGGCCGCAAGGTTGCCTTCCTGGCTCAAGATGACAACAGAAGCAACTGCAATCAAGTCCCTGCCACCTGCTGCTCAGTACAGGCAGGGGCACGGGTGGCTTCCACCAATACTAGGACTGCACATGGCTTGGCCTTTGTTTCTGGAAAGCTAGATGCCACCTGTTCCTCCAGCCCTCCAAACGATTCCATGAGTTACCTAAAATCCTAAACCATCTAGAGTGGATTCAGTTGTTTGCCACAAAAACCACCAACTGAAAAAGACTGAAGTAGCTCTCTGTGTACTGACATGGAAAAGATCATCAGGTTAAATGGTTGAAAAGAAAAAAAGCAAGACACACAATAGGGTATAGCAAGTACCATTTTTTTAAGGGATTGAATCTAGACGCACTGACATATATTCATATGCTATCTCTGAAAATTGAAGCTAACAAGCTTAGGTACCAAAGCATATGCCTAAGCCAAACCACCACTGGCTGCAGTTGCCTCCAGGGAAGGGAATGGGTGGGCTAGGGCACAGGGAAGAGTTTACTGAATTTCATTTTGAATCATTTGAAGTTTGAATCATGTGGATGTATGGTCTATTTAAAAAATGAATTTTGAAAAGTTGTAAAGAGTAAGAGATGAAGCCTGACCCCATGTCAGTAAGAACCATTACAGATGTACCCCAAAACCATTCCCCTGCCACCTGCTCTAAGTGCAATTCCAAAACCAAATGCCCAGCTGGACAAAGTTGCAACAGACCTCCCTCACCAAGCTGGGATTTCACACACACGCAGTGTTCTTTCCTCTAAGTTGCCAACACAGAACAAGACAGCAGCTTGCTTTATAAAAACTAGTTCTTGGAGGAAGAGTATAGCTCAGTGGTAGAGTGCCTGCTCAGCATGCACAAGGTCCTGGGTTCAATCCCCAGCACCTCCATTAAAAAAATAAGTAAATAAATAAATAAGCCTAATTACCTCCCAATTCAAAAAATAAATAAAATAAATAAATTTTTAAAAAGAAAAAAAATTTTTTTAACTAGTTCTCTTTGTCAAAAGTAGCTCTGTCTAGCTGGGGAACCATGCAGAAGGCACCTGACCTCTCTTAGTCTTCACTGTCATCTACTGGAATGAAGCAGTCAGACTACACAGAAAGCAAAGCTTTTTCTAGATTCAAAACTTCAATGAAAAGGAACTGTAGGGGTGAAAGCTAAAACTATGCTTTGAACCTCTCCCTCTGGCACTGACCACTTCTACTTGTATTGTGGTTCTCTGTGTAACCTATTACATCCCCCTAACAAGGCCATCCTCCCACTCCCCACAGCACACAGCCCATTAATTTCTCGTTAGGAAGGCTATGGAAAAAATTAAGTACACCTACATCACTTTATCCCTTCATTCACTAAGAGAATTCCTATGTATATTACTCTGTACCTATGAATTGTGACTTATGTGAATATATCAACCTATTCCCCCCAATTTTTTTTTAAGTTTTAAAGGATATCAAGAACCTCAGGTGAGCTCAGGTAAGTCATTTTATAATCACCTGATTCAAAGCAAGCAAAGCCAAAGAGAATACAGTTGACCCTTGAACACAGGTTTGAACCGCACAGCTCCACTTATACTGGATTTTTTTTCAATAGTAAGTACTGCACAAGCTGCCGTTGGTTGAACCCGCAGATGCAGAGGGCAGACTCTAAATTCCAAGTTTCAACTTGGGAGGATCAGCACCCCTAATGCCCATGCTGTTCAAGGGTCAACTGCACAACTTATCCTCCCAGGACTTTGAACTTATACAGGTTTTTGGGGGGGGGGGGGGTCCAGGCAGGAGTGGGGACATTTTTGTATTAAAAAACAAAAATACGTTAAGGAATCAAATATGAGATTAATACGGTTCTTAAAGACAAGAATTCAGAGAAATTCATCACTCAAGCTAGCTTCTTTGGTTTTCACACAATGGATTGGAAGATACAGGTTTAACAAAGTTATCTACAGATTGTTCTTTATCATGCATCTAGACTGTCTTTTGGAATGAGGAAGGGCTATAGGTAATGATGGCGTTTGATGGCAAGGACTTCTTACTATGACTTTTGTAAACTAGGCCTTCTTTGGCAAGCCAGTGCCACAGCTTCTGAAGCTCCCAAGCCAGCTGCACACATGCAGGCACACAGCTCAGGGTCAGGAGTGCCTCGGGGCTGCACCTGCCCAGGGAGAAACTGAGATTCAACAGCTCAAGAGGGATTCAACAGCTCAGCTTGAGGGAGAAAAAGGGACAAGCGTGCTGGGGGTGAACCTCCGAGGTACAAGGAAGCATCCTCCCCACAAGAAGACAGTCGCTGTGATGTTGGGGAACTGTTTAGGGGAAGAGAACAGTAGAATCACCAGTAAGAACTCATGTTCACTGAGGGCCCACTGTGTGCCAGGCACTGACTTAAATGCCAGGAATTGATGAGATGAAGGAAACACACACACACACACACAAGCAGTTTTAACACTAGAACTGAATTAAAATGCAATTACAGCTCAGATTACAAAAGAAAAGTCATTTGAGGATTCTGGCCCAGGTTTCTAGGCTCTGTATACCACCGTAGATTGTACAGCTGGAGGCAGCAAAATCTCAGGTGAACATAAACGCACTGCCAGGATCATACAAAGCTTTTACTGGTTTGGCAACTCGGACTTACCTCGGCAGCCAAAGGATTCACTTTTCAACTTGTTTATTGACATTTTTAGTGCTTTTCATAAATAAAGTTACAGGTTGGGGTTACTTAGTATTTTTATTTGTTGATTTTGGTCCATCCTATATTTTATATCTTTTACATACACCCATGCACTCACACACATACACACATTCACATTTCTTTTTTAGAGAAACTAGTGCAAGAGGCAGGGTATATATAGCTCAATGGTAGAGCGTGTGCTTACCATGCATGAGGCCCTGGGTTCAATCCCCAGTACCTCTATTAAATAAACAAACAAACCAACCTAATTACCTCCCTTCCCCCTCTCCAAAAAAGCAGAGAAACTAATGCAAGGAAGGAAGGAAGGAAGGAAGGAAGGAAGGAAGGAAGGAAGGAAGGAAGGAAGGAAGGAAGGAAGTGACTAGTGCCTTAGTGAGAGGACCAGAACACACCAGGACACCTCATGTAAGAGAGCCTCTGTGTATTATACACAGATCCTTGAACCGCTTCAGAGAGAAGAACAAAGGAAAGTTCAGTCTCAGATCACACCAGAGTTCTCACTCTCCAGTCTAAACCCAGACAGACTGGAACCCTCCAGCAGTTAAACTCATACTAGAAACAGCAGTTTTTGGTAGGGCAGGCAATATGATTTCATTAACTGGGTTTCTTTGCCGAGTTCCTAGCGAAGACCTTACCCAATTTTTAAACTAACAAATGCCCCTCTTGCCTCCCCTGACATTCTGGCAGCCTCCCTCTGAAGCGGCTGACCCCCTCAAAATAGGCTACTGCAGGGCACTGAAGCTGGAGACAGCCCCCTCCCTGTTCATGACAGTCTCCTCCCCACAGCAGAGCCTCGGGACAACCGGCACACTCAGTCCCCCTACATCATCATGGCAAGTGCAGACAGCTTTAAGGGGGAATCCAGCCCCAAGCCCATGCTGCTATTGTTCCTACTGTGGCCTAATGGCTACATTATATTGACCAAACTGACCTCTTTCCATTACCAAATCCCCTTTCTATGCCCCAGCGATACAAGTCCATCCTCTTGCCTCTCTAACTTAACAGACACCCATTTTTTAAGGCCTGGCCTTGCTCTCACCTGTCTGTCCTTGTCCTGCACTTCACCCCCAGCTACCCACTGACACTTCCCTGATTCCCAAGCCCCCGAACTCTCTCTACTCTCAGATCTCCTGCCACTGAGCTATGCATGGCAGGTGGGACATCCCTAGGATACATGTGGATCTCCAAGCTCCTCCCCTGAATCACCTGTAGACTCTATTCCACCAGCCCAGACAGACTTTGCATTGCCTGATTCGATAAAATCCACCCATTCTCCCTAACCTGGCACCCCTACAATGGATGAGCTGAGACCCAGGTCCCGATTTTTCCCAAGGCATTCTAACCCAAGTACAGTCCACTCTCACAAGCCATTCCTAGAGATCTGACAACTTAAGAGATATTTGACACGTAAATAAGAGTCCCTGCCCTCAAAGGGTTTATAATCTGTTATGAACTGAATGTCTGTGACCCCTCTCCCAAATTCTTATGTTAAAACCCTACCCCTCAATGTAATGGTATTAGAAGATGAGGCCTCTGGGAGGTGATTAGGAAGAGATGAGGTCATGAGGATGGAGCCCTCATGAATGGAATTTGTGCCCTTATAGAATCACAAGAGAGCTTGCTTCCTCTCTCTGCTCTCCACCATGTGAGGACACAGCAAGAAGTCAGCCGTCTGCAACCCAGAAGAGGGCCCTCCCCAGAACCCAACCATGTCAGCACCCTGATCTCAGACTTCCAGCCTCCAGGACTGTGAAAAAGAAGTTTCTGTTGTTTATAAACCACTCAGTTTATGGTATTTTGTTACAGCAGCCTGAGCTAAGACATAATCTCATTGGGGGTGAGTATCTAAGAAGTCTGAGGAAAGAAGATGAACATTTCTTGAACACCTACTACCCACTCTCCAAGCAGTTTACTTTCCTCTTTTATGTTTCATTTCTAATCTTTAATCCTATACCAATGGTTTTGCAGATAGGTACTTCAAAGTTTAGAAAGGTTATCAGAGAAATTCTGGAAAATGAGAAACCACCTGAATGGAAAGATCTTGCTGCCCAACAATTTATATTATAGATGTCACATAAACCAAATTCACAGAGCCAACCAGCATGCCCTATGTTCACTAAGATACCATTCATTCTGCTCCCTTAGGAGCACACTATGGTGGTGAATGACGCCTCTTTGGGCCCACCAACTGAAAGACACTCTCTCTCTGTACCTTGGCAACCAAAGACACGTGCAAATTAGGCCCCACTATTTCCTGGCCTTCCAAATGGCCATGGGCACACAACTGTGAGAGGGAGCATACATAAAGGGTACAGCCTCAGAACTGAGTATTTTCTCTCAATAGAACCAATGCATGAACCACAAAGCTGGCTCCACCCTAACTGTGCTGTAACCAACTGAGCTCACCAAAGTACAGAACAGAAACTGATGAGCATGTGCCACATTTCTTTTGGCTGCCCAGCATCAGAATCCCTTGCCAATGTTTATGAAATTTTTCACCTGCTCATAGCTCAATAAGTTAAAAATGTTAGATACTTTCATGATTTCTTCTCAATCAGGGTATGGGCCCTACACCTAAGCTTGGCCAGACACAACGCACAGGCGTTTGAATCAGTGATGAGTGATGTGAAACAGCAGAAATATCAGATTATTGTTCTCTGGAAACAGCAGCAACACCAGTTCCCAGGAGTGGCAGGGCGCCGAGCCCCACACCCGACAACCAGCGCAGGCAAGTGTGGTGTAGCTGGAGGCATCCAATACTCAGTAGCTACAGTTTCAGCTTCCAGCATCCTCGCTGGACCAACTGTGTGGTGGGACATGCCTATAGTTCTGGCAGTGTTGCCCCTCAGTTGTGCATTTTTCAAGACTTTTCTACAGCTTTCCAGAGAAAGTCTGAGCTACCCAATATCCTGCAAATGAACTCCTTTTCTGCTTTAATTACCCACAAGTAATTTCTGTTATTAATGGGATTGTGTTACTAAGACTCCTGGGTGTTAGAGAGGAAAGGTCAAAGGTGAGCCTTGATTGGTCTAGAACATCCAAATTCGGCTGTATCGATTATTTACTGCTGCGTAACAAACCACCCCAAAACTTTGGGTATCTTAAAACAACACTATTTAGTTCATAATTCCAGGGGTCAGTGAAGTGGGCTGAGCTCTGCTGGGTAATTACTGATCTAAGCCAGACTCTGCTGATCTCTGGTCAGGCTCACTCACTTATGCTTCAGCAGTCAGCCCCTAGGTTGACTGGATGCCTTCGTCCTCCTCCACATGGCCTCTGATCCTCCAGCAGGTGAGCCTGGGCTTGTACACACAGTGGAAGAGTTCCCAAAAGAGCAAGAACAGAAGCTGAAATGCTTCTTCTGGCCTAGGCTCACAACTTGCACAAGGTCACTTCTACTGTATTCTATGGTCAAACCAAGTCACAAGGCCAGCCAAGACTCTTAAGGATGGAGATATAGGCTCCACCTCTTGATGCAAGGAGCTGCAAAGTATTGGGGGAATTTCACAATCTACCATACCTGACTTTGATAAACAGCACGGTGGGGAAACTGTCACAACAGAGACAACCCTAGGGACTCCCATTTATTAGAACTGCTTAAATCTAGAATCTGTGCTCTCACCCCGATTTCCATTAATCACCACCAATGCCAGCCTCTGATTCAACAATACCTAACTAGAAGCAATACACACAGTGCTGAGCCTGCCGACTCTGCAGCCTGTAAACAGTGTTGTACAGGGCAGGCCTCTGGGATCTCTCTCACTGTAGGACATGCTGAAGATTATGGTCTAGAGTCATGTGGCATCAGACAACCAGCTCTCTGCCTTTGGGCCTTTCTTTCCTTGAACCTCAGCTTTCCTCTCCGCCAAAGCTCAAAATCAACATTTTCTGCATATGAACAAATGGGTAATTTGATCACTTTAGACAAAGGACTAGCTAATATTCCCACAGAAAAACCTAGTATAACTTTAAGGGAATCTAAAAAAGCTCTGCTCTGATTTTGTTTATTAGGATCTTGAAGAGGTTTAACTATATCCTTTTCCAAGAGCCATTCAAACTGGCAGACCCCACAAACTGAAATTAGACGTTTCCCTGACAACTGTTGAACTGCGAAAGGAAGGGCTCCTGCAAGATGTCTCCATGGAAACCACCCAGTCCTTGCATCTACCATTTACCTTATACTTTGGTTGGCTCTCAAGCACATCAAATCAGCAATAAAAATGTAAGGACGTTGGAAGGACTTTGGAGCAATGAAGAATGTCAATGTTTGGCACAGTAAGATTTTCCAGGAAAAAGAAGGCAAATTCAATCCAAACATCTCAGGACTCAGATTAAGAAGCCTATGCATACCCAATCCATTTGTTTAAATGCCCCCCAAAAGAAGTTCTGAAACACAGTGTACTGGTTTCCCTAGGGCTATTGTGGCAAACTACTACAAACTAGGTGGCTTAAAACCACAGAACTTTATTGTCTCCCAATTCTGGAGGCTGGAAGTCCAAAATCAAGGTGTCAGCAGACTTGATTCCTTCCCAGGTTTGCAAGGAAAAAATCTGTTCCCTGCCTCTCTTCTAACTTCCGGTAGCCCCAGGAGTTCCTGGGTTTGTAAACGCATCACTCCAGTCCTCATTTTCACATGGCGTTCTTCCTTGTCAGTTAGGAGTCCCCCCTTCTCCAGTAGGATCTCATCTTAACTTGATTACACCTGCAAAGACCTACTTCTAAATAAGGTCATAATCCAAGGGACTGGGGGTTAGGACCTCAACTATCTTTTTACAGGGACACAATTCAACCCATAACACACAGCTTTTATATAAAGTATTTAACTGTACCTATTCACTAAGTGTTTGTTAAAGCAAACTGACAGCTCCATCTAATTTGTAGCTTAATCAAAATAGAAGGTCTGTACTTGGTCACACAGCCACACTTAGCTACAACGAAATCTGAGCAATGCAACCTTTACTCTGGGCAGCGACATGCCCAGCTCAAAAAAGGAGTTTCTACTACAAAAAAGAAGAAAGGGATAGATATCAGAGAAAAACTAGAAATCTCTATCACATAGGCAAAGAGAAAAGTCACTCAGGAAAAATAAGTCAGTGTCCAGATACTCTGGCACTTAGGTGAGAACCTGCTTCACGAACAAGACCATAAAAGTTAATGGTGCTTGGAAATGACCTTGGAACTGAAATGAAGAAACTAGTTCGTGTCTAAGAGAAAACCAGAGGCAAAAGGCACTCAAAGGGCATACAGTGAATAGCATCTCAAATTAGAAGCACTTGAGGAAAAAAGTCGATCATACACAGATGTACAGGGGTACTCACATGACCCCCCTCCATGGCAACATTTCAGAACAAAACTGGACCAGAACCTTAGAACATCACCAAATATAAAAATGCTACATTATTTAGTGTTTATGATTCCTGTGACTCTGATCCTTTTAAGATCCTTTTTCCCCTTACTTTTTTTATTTAATTAGACTTTTTATTTTGAGATAATTGTAGATTCACATGCAGTTGCAAGAAATGATACAGAGAGATCCTGTGTAACCTTTACCCAGTTTCCCCCAATGGTAACATCTTACAGAACTACAGTGAAAGATCACAACCAGAATACTGACTTTGACACAGTCAAGAGAGAGAACATTTCCATCACAAGGATCCTTCATGCTACCCTTTTACAACCAATCACTTCCCTCCCACTCCTTTCCCCTCAAACCCTCAGAACCACTAATCTGTTCTCCATGTCCATAATTTTGTCATTTATAGAAAGTTAGATAAGTGGAATCACATGGTATGTACCCTTGGGGACTGGCTTTTTTCACTCAGCATAAGTCTCTGGAGATCCATCCAGGTTGTGCATATTGACATTCCTTTTTATTCCTTTTTAGTAGTATTCATGGTACAGATGCACTAGTTTGTTTAACCATTCACTCAATGAAGGATATCTGTATCACTTCCAGTTATGGGCTATTAGGTATAAAGCTGCTATAAACATTCGTGTGCACATTTTTATGTAAACATAAATCTTCATTTCTCTGGGATAAATTCCTAGGCATATAATTACTGGGTGACATATAGTAGTTGAATATTTAGTGTTTTTAAAAAACTGTCAAATTATTTTCCAGAGGGGTTATATGATTGTACATTCTGAGCAGCAAGGAATGAGTGACCCCATTTCTCTGTAGCATTGAGTAATGTCACTATTTTTCATTCTAGCTATTCTAATATATATGTAGTAATATCTCATTTGGCTTTAATTTGCATTTCTCTAATGGCTAGTGATGTTGAACATCTATTCATGTGCTTATTTGTCATGTGTTTATCTTCTTCACTGAAATATCTCCTCATGATTTTTTTGCCCATTTTCTAATTATATTCTTTGGGGGCTTTTTAAATGTTGAATTTTAAGAATTTTTATATGTATTGTGGATAGTCCTTTGTCAGATACATGGTTTGCAAATATTTTCTTCCACTCTGCAGATTGTCTCTAAACAAGATCTTTCTCAGTGTAAAATGGATTTGATGAAGTCAATTTTATCATTTTTTTCCTTTTATGGATCATACTACTGTTAACAAGTCTAAGCCTTCTTTGCCTAGTACTAGGTCTCGAAGATTTTGTATTTATAGTGTTATGTCTTGCATTTAAGTTTGTGATCCATCTTGAGTTATATTTTGTATGAGGTGTGAACTTTAGATCAAGGCTCATTTTTTCTTTTTTGCCTATTGATGTTCACTTGATTCAGCACAATTTGCTGAAAAGGGAATCTTTCCTCCTCCATTTAATTGCTTTCACACTTTCGTCAAATATCAGTTGGGCATATTTCTGTGAGTCTATTTCTAGGTTCTTTGTTCTGTTCCACTGATCTGTCTATCTATCCCACTACCAGAACCACAAAGTCCTGATTACTAGAGTGATATAAGTCTGGAAATCAGGCAGACTGATGCCTCCTACTTAATATTTCTTTTTCAAAATTGTTTTAGCTATTCTGTGTCCTTTGCCTTTCCATATAAATTTTAGAATAATCATATCTATATCTACCAAAAAAATCTTGCTGTGACTTTTTTATACAAATTATGTTAAACCTATATATTAATTTGGAGAGAACTGGTATCTTTACTACATCGAGTCTTCTAATCCATGAACATGGCATGTCTCTCCATTTACTTAGGTCTTCTTTGAGAAGCATTGTGTACTTTTCAGGATACAAGTCTTGTACATGCTTTGTTAATTTCACTTTATTTTTTGAGTGACTGTAAATGTTACTGTAATTTCAACGTCCATGTATTCATTACTAGTATATACAAACACAATTGATCTTCGTATGTTTATCTTGTATCCTGTGACCTCCTTGCTAAACTCACGTATTAGTTCTAGAAGTTATTTTGTAGCTTCCTTAGAAATTATATACAGACAATAACACCATCTGCAAATAGGGGCAGTCTTATTTCTTCCTTTCTGATTTATATGCCTTTTCTTTCTTTTTCTTGCCTTACTGGCAAGAACTTACAGATTAGGACTTCCAGTGCAATGTTGAAAAACAGAGGTGGGAGGAGACATTCTTGCCTTGAAAATGAACCCAGCAGAACCTCAGAGATGTAACAAGAAAGGAAGGAAAAAATAAAGTAGTAAATACATGTATAAATCTAAATCAGGTATTGGCAAACTAAGGTCTGTAAGCCAAATCTGGTTCACTCCCTGTTTCTGTAAATAAAGTTTTATTGGAACATAGGCATGCACAATCATTTACATATTATCTGTTGCTGCTTTGGCACTACAACAGTGGAGTTGAGTAGTTGTAACAGAGACCATATGGCCCTCTATAGAAAAAGTTTGCTGAACTATGACCTAAATAAACAATGCCTGCATAAAATAATAATGTCTTGTAGAGTTTAACATATAATACTAAATAAAGAATTTAAGAATTGAAACCATGAAATTCCTAAAAGAAAACACAGGCAGTACTCTCTTTGACTTTAGGCTTACCACTGTTCTTCTGGATATGTCTCTGCAGGCAAAGGAAGGAAACAAAACCAACAATACACGAATGGGACTACGCCAAACTAAAAAGCATCTGCACAGCAAAAGAAACCATCAACAAAATGAAAAAACCACGTACTGAATGGGGAAAGATGTAAGTCATATATCTGGTAAGGGGTTAATATACAAAATACATTTTAAAAAATTCATATAACTCAATAACAATAAATTAAATAAATAAATAAAGGGCAGAATAACTTAATAGATATTTTTCCAAGGAAGACATACAGATGGCCATCAGGCACATGAAAAAATGTTCAACATCACTATTGGGGAAATGCAAGTCAAAATCACCATGAAGGTAGATATCACCTCACAACTGTTAGAATGGCTATCGTCAAAAAGGCCAGAAATAAGTTGGTGAGGATATGGAGAAAAAGGAACCCTCACTCACTGTTGGTGGGAATGTAAAATGGTATAGTCACTATGGAAAACAATATGGAGGGCCCTCAAAAAATTAAGAGTAGAACTAGCATATGACCCAGCTATTTCACTTTGGGGTATTTATCCGAAGAATACAAAAACACTAATTTGAAAAGATACATGAACCCCTATGTTCATCATGGAATTATTTACAACAGCCAAGATATGGAAACAACCCAAGTGTCCATCAATGGGCGAATGGATAAAGAAGATGTGGTGTATACATATATGAAGTGGAATACTACTCAGTCATTAAAAAAGGTGAAATCTTGCCATTTGCAACAATATGGATTGACCTTGAAGGTATTATGCTAAGTGAAATAAGTCAGATGGAGAAAGACAAATATTCTATGATTTCACTCATATGTGAAATGTAAAAAACAAATAAACAAAATAAATGAACAGACCAAACCAAATAAAAATAAACACATAGAGAATACAGTAGTGGTTACTAGAAGGGAAGGCAGGGGATGAAAAGGGTAAAAGGGGTCAACTGTATGGTGATGGATGGAAACTAAGTTTTTGGTGTGAGGACACTGTAGTGCATACATAATTAGAAATATCATGTACACATGAAGCTGTTGTACACATGAAGCTTATATGTTATAAACCAATGTTACTTCAATTAAAAAATACACATACAATACAACAATATAAGGTAAAAATAATATAAGTTGGGAGAAGGGATAAATGGAGTTAAAAAGCCTTGAACTGTCCAGGAAAAAAGATAAAGACAAACATTAATACTGATAATTTTTTACCTAAACACACCCTCTTAGGTTGAGAAGACAGAAAAACCTCTATCTGTTCCCATTCCATTGTTTTTCAGTCAAATCAAAGTAGAATAACTCATCTACTAACATCATTTAGCAACAAGATGCTTCATGTCTATAATAAATCCTTCCTTAAAACATCAATAAGGGGTACCTACCAGTTCCAAACCATCTTCCCCATGCTTTTTACTGCTAGGATGACCAGACGGAACTATCCTGATTTGCCTGGGACTGAGAGGGTTCCCAGGATGTAGGATTTTCAGTGCTAAAACTGAGAAAGTCCAAGTTGCTCACCCAACTCCCAGCTCCAGTGGCCCACACTAGTGAAATGGACTGAGTGTGGCAGGACTAGTCCTTCTCTTTGTTATTCACTTCTAGTAACCTAGTGAGCAGGTAACCAAGTGGAACTCAAAGTCAAGCACACTGCCTTACCTACAGGCATCACTTATAATTGCTCCCCAAATGATGCCTCTGAAAGAACACAAATTCCTTGACTCCTTAAAGGTGCAGTGTGTCAACAGTTAACTGAATAAGAAGAACTCATGGATATCTTGTCAGGCTCTGTTTTCTCACTTTCTGGATCCCAGTGTCCTATTAAAGGATACCAGTATGTAGCCCAGAAACAAAATCTATTTTAATCTAAGAGAATTGGGAAACTTCCAAAGAGCACTGACCTGAAAAATCTTGACAGAGCAGAGGAAATTGATTTTCTACCAAAGCCATGCAGAGGATTAGACTCAGATTTAGGCCAATAAAAGATTTACATTCCATCCAAGTCCCAATATAACATGATGCACAGATGAAAACATGCTCGTGAACTCACATAGCTGACATACACTAGAAAGTCCAAAGTAAAAGTCAGCTCTTAAGAATGCTAGCCCCAAAGGTAAAAACACAACATATAAGTTGCATAAAACATCTGTAATGAATCACAGCATAATCGGTCTTTCAAATAGATCTTCATAATTAATTTTTATTCTCATCCTGGCCCCTTTTCAAAACAACTGCCCACAAAACCTGAGGATCAGAAAACATCTGTCTTGCATTTATAATGATCCAAAAATTCTTAAAATTAATAATGGATATCCTAAAATTACAAAAACCTCCAGCTTCCCAACTTTCACATATTAGACAACTACTCCACCCTTCTGCTACCACCCATGCAGACAACTGTGAGACCTCATTTTTATTACAACCTCTATTCATTATACTAAGATCACCTGTGCTACACTTAGAGTCACAAGTAGTACTGGTGACCAGCTTGACCTTGATTGACCTGGGCATCTACACTGGGCAGTGTGCAATGAAAAGGGAGGTCTGCCCATCAGGTGGCCACCTAGACTGGCTACGGTGAAAATTAAAATCAAAGCTGCCTCTCACAATGGTCTTCATTTTTCCAAGTTTTCTTTAAATACTTTTTTTTCAATCTTCCTACATCTATGAAACAAAATATGATGCATAGGATGCAAAGTCAACAGATGACATCAAAAAAAGCTATCACTGTAGATTTCCGGTCAAGATGGCAGAGTGGTAGGACCACAAGCTCGTCTCTCCTCATGATTACAACAAAACCACAGATGAATGCTAAACAACCATCGAAAAAAAGACTGGAACCTAGCAAAAAAGATCTTCTGCAACTAGAAACATAAAGAAGGAACCACAGCAGGATGGTAGGAGGGGCATGCTTGCGATATAATTGGGCCCCATGCTCCCCAGGTGGACAAACCACAAGCTGAAGAATAGTTAAGTAGAAGAGGCCCTCTCACAGGAGTGAGAGCTCTAAGCCCCATGTCAGGCTCCCCAGCTCAGGTTCTCTCATTGGGAGGAGAAGGAGACCCCAGATCATCTGGTTTTGAAGGCCAGCAGGGCTTGGCTCCGGGAGCCCCATGGAACTGGGGAAACAGACTCCATTTGCTTGGGAAGCGTACACGGAAACTCACATGCACCAGGGCCAAGAGCAGAGGCAGTGATTTCATAGGAACCTGTGCCAGACCTGCCTGCTGGATTTGGAGGGTCTCCTGGGAACGTGGGGGACGGCTGCAGCTCACTAAGGGGATAAAAAGCTGGTGGCGGACATTCCGGGAGTGTTCATCTACATGAGCTTTCCTGGAGGCTGACACCTTGATTGGATCATTAGCACAAAGACCCAGCCCCATCCAACAGCCTGTAGGGAAGCCTCAGGTCAAACAACATGCAGGGTGGGAACACAGCCACACCCATCAGCAGACTTCCTGAGCCACAAAGGCCTCTAGACACAACCCTACCCACCAGAGGTCCAGGACCAAGCTCCACCCAGCAGTGGGCAGGCTCCTCCTGCCAGGAAACCTGCATAAGCCTGTAGTCCAGCCTCATCCACCAGGGGCAGATACCAGAAATAAGAAAACAACAATCCCAAAGCCTGTGGAAGGAATCCACAAACACACAGAAAGATAGACAATATGAGGCAGCAAAGGAGTATCTCCCAGGCCAAGCCACAAGATAAAATCCCAGAAGAAGAAATAAGTGATGAGGAGATAGGCAATTTATCTGAGAAAGAGCTTAAAGTAAAGATGGAAAACATGTTCAGAGAACTCAAAAGGAGTATAAATGCAAAGAGCGAAGTTTTTAGCAAAAAGTTGGAAAATATAAAGAATACCCAAACAGAGTTGAAGAATGAAATCACTGAAATGAACAATGCACTAGAAGGAACCAAGAATAGACTAAATGAGACAGAAGAACAGATCAGTGAGCTAGAAGACAGATTAGTGGAAATCACTACTTCAGAACAGAAAAAATAAAAAAAGAATGAAAATAAATGAGGATAGTTTAAGAGAACTCTGGGAAATATGAAGCGCTCTAATATTCGCATAATAGGGGTCCCAGAAAGAGAAGAGAGAGAGAAAGGACCTGAGAAAATTTTTGAAGAGATAATCACTGAAAACTTCCCCAGCTTGAGAAAGGAAAGTCACCCGAGTCTAGGAAGCACAGAGTTTTCCATACAGGATCAACCTAAAGAGGAACACACCAAGGCACACAGTCATCAAATTGACAACAATTAAGGATAAGGAGAAAATATTAAAATTAGCAAGAGAAAAGCAACAAATAACATACAGGGGAACTCCCATAAGGTTATCAGCTGAGTTTTCAGCAGAAACTCTACAGGCCAGAAGGGAGTGGCATGGATATATTTAAAGTGATGCACGGGGAAAACTTACAACCAAGAATACTCTATCCAGCAAGGCTCTCGTTCAGACTTGATGGAGAAATCAAAAGCTTCACAGATAAACAAGAGCTAAAAGATTTCAGCACCACCAAACCAGCTTTACAACAAATGTTAAAGGACCTTCTCTAGTCACCAAACCATAAGAAAAGAGAACAAAAAGAAGAAAGAGGGAAAAAAAGAGAGAGAGAGACCTACAAAAGATTGCTTTGGCTGTTCGGGGTCTTTTGTGGTTCCTTATAAATTTTGGAATTGTTTGTTCTAGCTTTGTGAGGAATGTCATGAGTATTTTGACGGGGGTTGCATTGGATCTGTGGATTGCTTTGGGTAGCATGGCCATTTTGATAGTGTTGATTCTTCCAATCCAAGAGCACAAGAAATATTTCCATTTCTTTGTGTCATTTTGGTTTTCAGGGTATAAGTAACCTCCTTGGTTAGGTTTATTTCTGGATATTTTGTTTTTGATGTAATGGAAATGTTTATGCTGGTTATAAAATTCTGGTTTTTGAAGTGAAAAAAAAAGTGAATGAATGGCTGCAAATGGCAAAATATCCTTCTTTCTTATGGGTGAGTTGTATTCCATTACATATATATGTGTGCTGCATCTGCATTATCTATTCAACTATTGATGTAAACTTAGGATGCTTCTATATCTTGGCAATTATAAATAATGTTGTTGGTAATAGCAGGGTGTATGTATCTTTTTTAATTAATTCTTATTTTGTGGTTGGCTTTATTCTTTTGATAACTATGTAAGTTTAAAAAGCTAAAGCCCTAAATGTTCTTAGAAACAATGAACAGTACATATATGTAAATTTAGAAATATACGTGCAGTTAAAAAAAAAAGAAGTGAGCTATCAAGCCATGAAAGACATAGAAGAAACTTAAAAGACATATTACTAAATGAAAGAAGCCAGTCTGAAAAGGCTACAAACTGTACAATTCCAACCCAATGACATTCTAGAAAAGGCACAGCTACAGAAACAATAAAAAGATCATGGTTTCCAGGGGTTTGGGGAGAGGGAGGGTGCAAGGAATGAATAGATGGAGTACAAGGGATTTTTAAGGCAATGAAATTATTCTGTATGATACTATAGTGGTGGCTACGTGTCAATATGCATTTGCCAAACACATAGAATGTACATCAAGAGTGAAGCCTAATGTAAACTATGGACTTTAGTTGATAATAATGTGCCCATGTTGGTTCATTGATTGTACCAAATATGCCACACTGATGAGGGATGTTGACGACAGGGGAGTATATATGTGTGGGTGAGGAGGGTTATGTGTGAACTCTCTATATTTTCTGCTCAATTCTGCTGTGAACCTGAAAATGCTCTTTAAAAAATTAAGTCTATTTAAAAAAAAAGAAAGCTGTCACTGTATAAGTGGAGCATGACATTGGGACAGTAGGAGTCAAGAACGAAAGTCAGTGAGCCAGCCTCCATGTAGAAATGGTCACATCCAACTGAACACAATTTTGAAAAAAAAAAAAAGGGAAATACTCAAAGGAAGCAAAAAGCTCCAAGCCAATGCAATCAACAGTGGTTAAAAGTGATGGGTTGATTCCTGAGGTGGAAACATTTTTTATTTCATGGTTGCACGATTAGACACAGTAAATCCATATAGTTCTATACCCAGTCAAGCCGCTTCTTTTATTCCCAAAGCTCAAACCAAGTGTAATAAACAGAAGTATAGTTAAACTGCTTAGGGAGGACCCATTAACACCCTCAAGTTTCAGGAAAACCTAATTCAATCTTAAAGATACAGAGAAAAATGCATTTCTGAATTTGTTTAAACAAATCCCTTTTCCAACAGCCACTCGAATTGATGGGCACCACATATTAACTGGAAGGGGATGCTTCCCAGCAATAGCTGGATACAGAAAGGAAAAAGCCTCCACAGAAACCAGTCTTTGCATCTACCATTTATCTTATACTCTGGCTGCCATTCAAGCACATCAAATCAGCAATAAGAACATAAAGATGTTGGAAGGACTCTGGAAAATGAAGAACCGAGTGTTTGGCACAGGGAGATTTTCCAGGAAAAAAAAGAAAGCACCAGCAGTCCACACTGCTAAGGACTCAAGAGGCCTCTGCTAGTTCAGCCCACTGAAACACAAATCCCCCAAATGAAGTATATGCAACATAGCTTTTATATTAAGTACTTGATTTTGCCCATTCACAAATGTTTATAAAAGCAAATTTGTATTTTCATTTACATTGAGAATGATTTGGGTATTCTAAAGTATGAAATTCTGCCTTGAATTTTAGAATATGAAAAGAGAATGCAATTTATAATTTTGCAACTATGAAAAATAAAGGTCTTAGGTATGTGGTAACCAGCCTCCAAGACGGCCCTCAATGATCTCCGCCTCCTAGTATTCATGATGCCCTTGTATAGCCCTTTCCCACATTGTATCAGGGTTGTCTGTGTGACCAACAGAAGTGATGACATGTGACTTCTCTGGTAAAGACATAAAAGATACTATGGCTTCTGTCTTGCCATCTCTCTCAGATCCCTCACTCTAGGGGAAAGCCAGCTGCCATGTCCTGAAGACACTCAAGCAGCCCTAAGGAGAGGCCCATGTGATAAGGAACTGAGGCCTCCTGCCAACAGCTGTGTGAGTGAGGGAACCATCCTGGAAGCAGCTGCTCCATCCCCAATCAGGCCTTCAGATGCCTTCAGCCCTGGATGACAAGTTGACTGCCACCTCGAGAGAGATCCTGAACCAGAACCACCCAGCTTAGCTCCTCCTGGATTCCTGATTCTCAGAAACTGTGTGAGATAATAAATGTTAATTGTTTTAAGGTCCTAACATTTGAGGTAATTTGTTACACAGCAATATATCACTAATACAACACATAATTGTTAATCACTTGGGCACTGTCTTCCTTTCTTTATGTTGAAACCAACGCTAAGGAGGCAGTACAGCAATATGGAAAGAAGAGCGTTCTGCAGGCAAACATATTCGGGTCAAATCCTAGGCCCACCACCTACAATCTGTGTGCTCTTGGCCAAATTAATTTACTCCAGTGCCTCAGTTTCCTTGGATAAAACAAAATGGAGATGAGACTATCAATTTCATAGACTATTAATAAAAAATCAAAATACAGTTGCCTCTTGAACAACATGGGTTTGAACAGCACAGGTCCATTTATACATGGATGTTTTTCAATAGTAAATACTACAGTATTACATGATCTGTGGTTGGTTGAATGCATGGATGTAGAACCACATATTCAATTCCACTGTGGGAAAGGTCAGTGCCCCTAACCCCTGCTTTGTTCAAGATCAACTATATATAAAAATAACCCAGTACTAAATAAGCATTTAATGTTACTTCCCTCACCTTTTTAAGGGGTAAATGATTCTGCTAAAATTCAGACCATTTATGAACAGAATTTCAATTAAACTGAACTACTGAACCTTAGGACAGTCGGAAAAGACCCCTTTTCCCCATGGATGCAAGGGAAGACTTCAGGGCTATTGCCAGGGTCTGCCATGTAATTATAAAAATAAGGGGGCCACCCTGTGAGCCAAGTGTTTTATATATAATATTCCATTTAACCTTTTCTCAACATCTCTCCATCAATCAGGGTAAACTCGCTTATACTAAAGCAGGGTTTCTCAGCCTCAGCACTACCGACATCTTGGGTCAGATAATTCTTTGCGGTGGGGGCTGTGCTGTGCACTCTAGGATGCTCAGCAGCATCTATGCACTACATGCCAACAGCACCTTCCCTAGTTGTGACAACCAAAAAACGCCTCCAGACATCACCAAATGTCTCAGGGTGGGGAGTGCAACATCACCTCAGTTTGAGGACCAGTATGCTAAAGTATCAAACAGTGACCACATTTTAATGGCTTAAGCTGATTTTTTTCCCCTCATGCTCATGCTACAAAGTCTGTTTGGTACTGGGGCTCTCTCTACCCAACATTATTTTTATTCTGGTACCCAAGTGATGCAGCTGTGTCTATCTGAAACATCAACAGTCATCATGGCAGAAGGTCAAAGAGACATGGCTTTTTAAACATAGCATTTTTAAGAGACATGCTAGCCCTTAAAGCTTCTGCCTGGATGAAGGGACATATCACCATCCCTCACAGGCCACCAGCCAAAGCAAATCCATGGGCAAAGATGATAAGAGATAAAGAATCTTTGTAAACAGTTATGCAGTCTATCAACCCCTAAAACATCCAGAGGTACTAACATTTTATATACAAAGGAAGGTATTCACAGGCAACTTGGCAAAACTTACCACAGTCTACCAAGAGTCAACCCATATCTAACCCATATATTTAAAAAAAAACCATCAACATTCTCTCCACTTTAACACTGGTTTTCACACTGTGCTCCATGGAAGTGAACTGTTTCTAAAAGTCCTTCAAAGATTCTGTAACATTTAAGTCATTCTAATTTCATTTTTTTTAAAATATACTTGATTCCACTCGTAAGTATATAACCAAGAGAACTGCAAACAAATGTCCACATAGAAACCCACACATGAATGTTCACAGCAGCATTATTCACAGTAGCCAAAAGTGGGAACAACTCAAATATCCACCAGTGAATGAATGGATGAACCAAATGTGATGTATCTGTAAAGCAGAATATTATTTGACCAGAAAAAGGAGTGAAATACTGATACAGGCTATAATGTGGATGAACCTTTAAAATATTATGCAAAGTAAAAGGAGCCAGACACAAAAGACCACATATTGTGTGATTCCACTTGTGTGAAATGTCTACAGTGGCCAAATCTATAGAGTCAGAAAGTAGATTAGTGGTTGCCTAGGGCTAAAGTGGGAGACTGCTAAAGGGTATGGGTTTTCTTGTTGAGAGTAATGAAAATGATCTGAATTTGACTGTGGTGATGGTAGAACAACCCAGTGCATATAGTAAAAACCACTGACTTGTACACTTTAAATGAGTGACTTGTGTGGTATGTGACACATACGGTAATAAAATTATTACCCCCAAAAAATTTGCCAGAATGGAAATATGTTTGATTTTTTTGTTTTTTTCATTGTTGTCATCTCTTTTTTCCAGATCACTATAAAATAAAAGTGATAAAATTTTTGCCAACAGCTGGGGATAATCAAGGTTCTCAGGTACAGAGCTTGGTCACATTCAGAAAAACTGTTTCCCTACAGGGAGAAGAAAATGTAATCTGAAAACAGAAGGGGGAGGACCCAGATTCACAAACTTGATGGGGGATAAGAATGAATTTGAAATTTCACAAAAAAAAAATATGGTTAGTTGGTTTGTTTACAAGACAGTGCTTGTCACAGAACCAAGTACCAACTACCTACTCCTGTGTGCTCCGGCCGCATTCCGCTGGAGAACAGGAAAAGGTTACCAAACTCCTTAAAAGATAAGGGGGCCAGCCAGGACCAAGTAACAGACCAGAATGATGCCTTCACGTCATAGCAAATTCACTGTCACCTTTTGCAAAATAATCTCTTGGGGAAAAGTCAGGTATGCCCCTTTATGTAAACCTCCCTCTGGTCATTTTGCCCATGTTTTCTGCATTTGTAGTCCCAGCCATGAACGGAGATGGCTTCATAGCTAAACCCCTGCTCACTCCCCACCAGAATAAGTCCCTACCACAATCCACAAGAAACTGAATCAGAAACATTAACAGTTTTGTACTGCACTGCAGCCTATTAAAGACCAGAAAACCTTTTCTTCTTAAACTTCGGTACATGGTAATGACTTATCACTTGAAGACAAATTCTCTAATGAAAGTCAACAGTGACGACTGCAAAGTACTTTGTAGGGCCTACACATGAGGCAACAGAAAAGAATTCTCTTTTAACTTTTCATTTATTTTAAAAGATTTTTCAATGAAAGGCACTTAAGTAGGAACCTGCTTTCTTAAATTGGGGTCAGAAAATAAGATATGATAACTCTTATAATCTGCACTCTATGCAGAAAGATGGTCTTTGTTTTTTGTGCCATGGACCTATTGGCAGTCCAATGAAGCCTTTTGGATCCCATTTAGGAATGACGTTTGTTTGTTAATTTTTTTTAATTTTTGAGGGGGAATGTTGTATTTTTTAAATGCAAAAAAATAAAACATAGAATTATAAAGGAAACCAATTACATTAAAGTAGTTATTAAAATATTATACTAATTTGTGATACATTAATATATATGTTCTTTTATTATGACTTTAAGTATTAAGAAATAGCAAGAACTCTAATAAGTGCCAAAATTTTGACACAGTGATTAGCATAAATGATACTTCAAGATATCTGCAACAGCTATGATGCAATATGAAACTGATTTATTGACAACAAAGTCACAGCTGGGGCTAACAGTACTGTGATTTGTTGCCTGCATTGATTAACTGATGAAAATACAAAATATTCATTGTTAATCAAAATAAAGACGTACTTTTTTCTCTGTTCAAGGTCAGGGTCCCCTTGAATTCTATCCACAGATCCCTTGGAGATCTGAGAACCCAGGTAAAGAATTCACGTTCAAAACTGAGTATAATAACCTAAGATGTGAATTCTTCCCAGATGGATGCAAATTTTAAGATGTCTGCAAACACCATTTAGAATGTCTCCTTTATAAATGACATAGAAACAAAAGGTTGTGATTTTATCATTTTTTAAATATTGCCAATGCTTTGTTCCCAGCACATAGGAAAGTGAACATTAATAAATAAATAAATAGATAAATAACATCGCCTGGGATAAAAGAAGTAAGCCATGTTCACTTTTATTCTGGACATTCTCTTGACATAAATCCCGTTGTTGGACTTGGATGACTGCCTAGAATTTTATCTGTACTAGCTCTTAACCATAGGAGAGAAAACAAATTTTATACTACTCCCAGAATTTATCCTCCACCCACCTCCTACACTTTCTGAGATTGTTCTCAGATTTCTTAATCAATATTGAAGTAAGTAAAATCTCCTGTGGCTATGAATTTTGGCAGTCTTAATGGTATCCATGGAAACGTCCTAATTGAAAACATTCGGCTCCCATTGGATCTTCTTATCTCATGAAGCATTTAAGAGAATTCATTTAAATCCTCCCACATACTTGACACCCTATAAAGAGTCTGGCAGTTCTGGGTAATACATATACGGTATGGGGGGGGGGACCTGTCATCTGTGCATTCAAAATAATTCTAGAGAATGGCTTATGGACCCTCAAAACCCCGACTAGGATGTGTCTGCAACTTGGTAAATTTAGC